>NW_009696545.1:0-6473 GCF_000703405.1 Apaloderma vittatum
CAGGCCACACTGCTGGCCTGTGTTCAGCTGGCTGTCCGGGCACTGGAAAGGGTCACCCAGGGCAGCGGTGGAGTCCCTGTCTCTAGAGGTATTTAAGAACTGGGTAGACACAGCACTTAGCAATATGGTTTAGTTGAGGTGTTAGCTTAAGGGCTGGACTCGATGATCTTAAAAGTTTTTTTTCCTAGGTGATTCTGTGACTCTGCAGCTCACAGCCAGGCAGGGGCCGGTCCCCAGCCCTGTGCCTGGGCACATCCATCAGCAAACTCAGGAGGGGCTCGGCTTTGCTATCAATAGTGCCCTAAAGCAGCGTGGAGGTGTCACCAGAGGTTCCCTCTCAGCTTCTGGTATCTTGAAGCACAGACTAAGTGTGTAGAAACGGAGGCAGAGCAGGCTGGGAACCTGCTCGTATGCAGACAACTGGCAGCAAGCAAGCTGCTTTGCCTTTGGACAGAGTTGGCTCTTGGAGCTGTGTGCTTTGCTGGTGGGACTGTGCTTGCTCAAACCAATGCTGCTCCTGCTGCACAGCCAGGAGAACCTCCCGCAACAATTACAGCTCTTGAGGCTTTCTCTCCTCTGTCCAAGCAGCAACTCAGCCTTTGCTCCTGGACATAGGGTTGCCCATAAACACCTTCCCCCTGCAGCATTTGAGACAGTTGTTCTGGCACTTCCACGTGCAATCCTGGTCTCAGAGGAGCTTTAGGGGAGAACAGCAAGGAAGAGCTGGAGGTAAGCGCTGGGAGAGCAGAGCTGGTTCAGCCTGCTGTGTCTGGCCAGGCAGTTCTAGGTCACTAGGTCCGAGGCTGGTGAGCTGTCTGGCTGAGGTGCTTGGCCCTGCTGGCAGGGCTGGGCTGGCGGCAGGAGGGCTTTGCAGGCGGGTGAATGACGGTGCCGATGCCATGGACCGAAGGTGGCGTGTGAAGGCAAGCATTTGAAAAAAAACGTCACCAAGCCACAGCTTCTGCGGACCTGGAGAAATATTTCTCCAGCCCTCAGGGCCCCCCCCGAGTGAGATGAGACAGAATGATTTCTGGATCCACTGCTGTCAAGGCAGGGATTTATTTTTTTTTTTGTGAGCCATGACATTTCTGCGAACCCAGAGGATGTGATAATAGGTCAAAAGCTGCAGCCACGTTTGGCACGGCGCAGCGATGGCTCATGCTTTTCTTTTGGGAGCCTCCAGCAGCATCACCCTGAGAGGGAAGCCTGGCTCGTTCCCCAGGACTAGAGTGTCAGAGCTGGCTCTGTTCTGGCTGGCGAAGCCTGCGGAGGTGTCAGCTGGGGTCAGGCAGCTCCTGTGCTCCCTGCTTTAAAAACACCCTCACCAAAGCTTTCTATGAAAGCATGTAGTCAGGTTTTTTTATAACATCTGCGTTTGTTTAAAAGGAATTAGAAGAGAGCAAGAAAAAGAGAGCTGTCATAAGCAAAAAGGAAGAATTAATGGCATTGTTGTACATGACACAGGAATCATGTGGCGGTAAAAAAAGAGTCTTTAGTCATTTCAGGCAGTTGTTAAAAGGAAACCCTCTTCAGCCTCCTAGAAGACAGGTCCTGCCTCTGACACAGCCAAATAAAACGTGGACCTTTCTCCCTTAGCACAACACAGCTGTACGCGTCAGCTCTACAGCCCTAACAGAACTGAAATTGAGCAGATTCTTGCTCTCAGGTGCTGTACACGAACTCTCAAAAGCTCTTTCTTTGTAATGGAAAGTCACAGCAACGATTTTTAAGATGTGTTTTCCCCACCTGCCAACTACAAGATGGCAGATGGCCTTGGATGCAACCTCAGAGCCAAACGACAAGAGAGGAGTCAGGCTGCACTAAGAAGATTTTCCAGAAAACAGCTATTATAGATTTGGCTCTGGTGCCAAGAGACAATAGAGAAATGGGCTTTAATAAATTGCCTAAATATGCATTTATCTTGAAGACACAGCCACTTTGATCCTCTGAGCATACCAGTGTCAGAGACTTTATTAGCTCCAAGCAAGTATTGCAATAGCTTGAGTAAATAATCTGAATTTTATTACTTTTCAGGAATGATTTCTGAGGAGTTAGTGCCCTGGGAAATGCTGGAAGCTGATGTTGTTGCATGAACTGAATGTGTAGAATTTGTTTCCCTTTCCCTGGCAGGCTGGAGGGCAGCAGAAAGCAGGATAAAGCTGGGAGTGCTGGGGATTGGTCATCTTAAATTGCGTTGCTTCAGCCACTGTGTATTTTAAGCTATGCCAAAGATGTAAGGGTAAACATCTTTCTTTTTTTTTAGCATTTCAGTACATCTAAATATACCACTAAGCAGTATTTAGAGGCAGGCCACTGTGAGCCAGAGAACTGAAAGGCAGAGCTGACGCAGTACTCCCGATGCACAGCTCCCGGTTTTTGACTGCGTGACACAGCAACAGAAATTCGAGTTTGTTATTTTACAACTGAAAGGGCAGAAGCCAAGAGCATTTCACCCCAGTTCTGGTTTGGCCTGCGACCGAAAAGGAGAATCCTGGGACAACAGAAGGAATCACTGTATGTGATAAAGCATCTGATTAATGCACATTTATCACCTGATAAATGTGAAGACCTGCAAGAGTCCACAGCTCTGAGAAAGCATCTTCCCTTGTGGGAAGGCTCTCTTCTTTTTCTCACATTTAAAAAGCTTGGTTCCAGATATCCAGGCACTACCCTGGGCACCTGGCCCACAGTTAAACACTGCAAAACCAACACGAGAAACAAAAGGCTTCACAGCTCCCTCTGCTCCCCGGCACACCAGTGGCTCCTCTCCTTCCCCAGCCAGATGAAGGGGGAAGGTGCCCCTGAGGTTCCCAGCAGCTGCAACCTGTGGTGGGGCACTGGGGGCTCCTTTTATGAGTGGGAAAGGGGAGCAAGCCCTCCTGCCAACTCATCTGGGATCCCCAGAACCAGAGAATGTGCCCAGCGCAGCCGAGCACAGCTTCAAATCCCAGCCAGATGGCCCTGGGTGAACCAGAGGTGCCAATGAAGGGGGAAGGTGCCCCTGAGGTTCCCAGCAGCTGCAACCTGTGGTGGGGCACTGGGGGCTCCTTTTATGAGTGGGAAAGGGGAGCAAGCCCTCCTGCCAACTCATCTGGGATCCCCAGAACCAGAGAATGTGCCCAGCGCAGCCGAGCACAGCTTCAAATCCCAGCCAGATGGCCCTGGGTGAACCAGAGGTGCCAGCCCAGGCTGGCACGGAGCAGGTATTTGGGATAAGAGTTCCCTCTGAAGGTAAAAGACCTTTATAAGAAAAAAAGGGAGATTTCTGCAGATGCAGGTCCTCTGTTCCTGAGCCATTTCTCCTGCAGGTGCTCTGGGCTCATCAGGAGCTGCGAAATAAAGGCACGTGGCAGCGCATCGCTGCCCTGCCTCTAGTCAGGCTGGCGGCTGCATGAATTTGGAAAAAAGCAACAGATTCCTTTGTCAGGGGAGATCAATAGTTTATTAACTTAAAGGTCAGTTCACCAAAGCTCCATCTTTCCTTGGGTTTTGGTCCAGGCAGGTGAGGGCCGGTGACAGTGTGGCTCTCCCCTCGTCACCTGGCTGAGGTAAGCTCCAGCGGGCAAGCCCAGGCAGGGTACGTGTCGTTGCAACCGAAACCAAGCAGGGATTATCCTAGCTCTTGTCAGGAACTGGTGACAATCCATACTGAGAATTTCATTGGCAAAAGGTTTAACTCGTTCAGACTATTAACAATGAAAATCAGAACGTACAGCGTAGGAAGAGTGTTTACATACATCTGGTGCAAAGAGTGGCTCTGCAAGGTCAGAGAGGACAAAAGGAGAAGGACGTAAGACACAAAAAGACTCCCCACTCCCATATAAAAAATAGTCCACAGAGAAAAAACAAGGATTGTATAAGTTATTTTTAAAAAAATCTGTAAAACAACATAGCCAAGGATATTTTAAACACAATTATATAAACACCACATGACTTACTATTAAGAGAGAGCATGAAAAGGTTTGTTTCAGTGAGGGGTTTTGCAGAATTAAGAGCTTCCTGGCCGGATCCCTGGAATGTCTCTTTTGGAAACAGATGCCCAAGAAAAATCACTGCCGTGAACAGGAGGATTTTGTGAGAGAGAGCGGGAGGGTATACCCGGCGAAACAGGGGAAGGATCATAACACAAAATGCCAGAAGAGATTAACTGGGACACCAGAGGAAGGACCTAGTTTGTCCCAGAGCTGAATTAATCAGCAATTTCCTAGCAGTTCCAGGAGGGAAATACATTTCACGGTAAGGCTGTGACCCCACAGGCTGGTCGGTGCGGACGAAACCCCCGCAAAGAGTCCACAAGGCTCCCTGTGGCACACAGCTTTCGCCTGCCTGCAGTTACCCGCCGGACTCGCCTGCCCGCAGAGCCACCTGGATCAGCTCTCGCTTTGGTCCTCAAATCTCCAGTTACTGCCACGGCCAGAGAGAAACAGCTACTGCCCGAATCCGAACAGGAGTGCCGGAGCCGGCTTTAGCGCACCGTTCCGGGAACCACCTAATTCGTCGTTTTATGTATGTACAGAGCACGGCGCTGGCCGTCTGCAATGCAAGTTTACATCAGCCATCACCTAGCAGAAAAGGGTACCAAAAATCGAGCCAGAAACAGCTCTTTCTTTGCAGAGGTGTGAAGTCCTGCATCCTTTGCAGTGAGGGCTCCCGCCAGCCACTCGGAGCGGGCAGATCAGTAGGATTTCTGCGAAGAACTGAGCATGTGTACATGGATCGTGCATTGGTCCCTGCTCACGGGGAGTGTTTGAGAGTATTAATATCACCGCTTGTCTGCTGCCTTTCGGGACTCGATCATTCAGGGTACGATCCAATCTCTGCTTAACATACTGCTATAGAAACGCGCTGACAGTGATATTAAAGCTATCAAACTCACGAGCGAATGCTTGACAGCACCATGTAAACTCTCCCAAAGCTGAAAAAATAAACTTTTGTCCTAAACATTTGGCAAAACTGGGCTGGCAGTTGGTGGAAGTCCTGGATGGATGCAGCAGCTGAACTTTACCCGGCCATAAGACACGTCTGACAGCAGAACTGCACAAACAGCTTCTTTTCACAGAGCTTGTTTGATTTCACCATCTCACAGAAAGTCTTGTCAGCTGGGAGGCCAAGGCAAGGAACAAGAGAAAATGAGAGCAGATTAACATTTTAAATAAACAAACATTGCACGTAACAGGCGGTGCAATTCGTTCCAGTGTTGGAGGAGACCAAACTGAAAAGGAGTCGCTTTTTAAGGGCATCTTTCACTTGGCCTCATGAAGGAATAAAGCAGCTTTGCAGCGAGTAGGAGAATTAGCCCCAAGACTAAACTATAATGAAACACTTGCTTGGATGCATTTGAGCAACAGGCAAATATCCAGCAGCTCTGCCAGGTAAGTTCCCTGCCTACCACGCTGGAGCCCAGCTTGATGTAGCCGTGCAGCAAGCCCACGAGATCCAGCTCTTTCGGCTTTACGTTGTGAAGGGAATTCCCCAAACCCCTCATTTTTGCTACTGGGGAAGCACTACGGTGCCAGCAGCTCTGCCACAACTACTTACCATTGGTGCAGGTTTCATTTGTTACACAGGAGCCACCGAGGAGGCTGAAACCTTCTTTACACTTGAGGCAGTTTCCACCGGAGCCCTCGCAGGCTGAGCACTGGTCGTCGCACCTGGGGAGACAGACCCCCCGCTGGAGTCTGAACCAGCACTGACACCCTGATCCTGAGCATCCAGAAGGGGCTGTCGGCCAGAAAACGTGTCTGCCTGCACCACGATATCCAGACTGAGCCAGAGGAGGTGGAAAAGAGCCAATCTGAAGCTTGGAAAGTTATCGAAGCCCTGAGAAAAACGAGCTTGGTGGTGCTAGTGACAGCTAGTGACATCCCAGAAGCGCGTGCCCATAAGGAAGGCTCACTGGGACAGAAATCCCAATAATCCCAGTTAAAAAATGGGCTGTGAGGGAAACCTGTGCTGCTCCCACCAGCTCAGGGAAAAGATCTCATCACCTTTGCCTCCCGCCTGGGGATGCTGGCCTGCTGAGAGTGTACCCGAAATCCCTGGGAAGGGATGCTGGACCTTTGTTCCTCCATGCCAGAGAGCCATGTGGGCGAGTGAAACCCTGGGCAGGCAGGCACTGTGCTTCATGTTCCCAAGTCACCTTTAATCCTTCCCTTTCATGTTTGCTTTAATGAGGCTGAATCCACTCCCACTCCCCACTCAAAGCGAAGAGTGCCAGGAGTGGGAGCAAATTGCTGCCTCCCAGCATCTCCCTGTCTCCCACATGCAGCCCCGGGTGCCAGGCCAAGGAGTGGGGCCAACGCTCCTCCAACGCTCCTCCAGCACGGCCACAGGGCAAACAGAGCAGGTTTGGCTGAGAGCTGGAATATTTGCCTAAACATCACCTTTCCTTCTTCCTCCCACACCTCCCCCAAAGAGCTTGGGGCCAGGGCTGAGCCCCTTCCACCATAGCCCTAAGACATCTTTGGCTGGCT
>NW_009696545.1:6785-13940 GCF_000703405.1 Apaloderma vittatum
GCAAACATAGCAGGTTTGGCTGAGAGCTGGAATATTTGCCTAAACATCACCTTTCCTTCTTCCTCCCACACCTCCCCCAAAGAGCTTGGGGCCAGGGCTGAGCCCCTTCCACCATAGCCCTAAGACATCTTGGCTGGCTCCGGCAGAGCATGCAGCTTCACCGCTCTTAAATCTATAGGGCAGGGGCATGTGGGGTTCAGCCCCACGGCTGCCCTGGCTCCCTTTATCCCTATTTTAATTTCCCTAGTAAACAGCTCCAGCTGTGAGCTGTTTTCAGCATTTTTTTATTATTTTTTTTTTTAATCATTGCCACCGAGGAGGTACCATACCTCTTGCAGACTTTGTTGGGCAGCCCGTGGCTTTCCGCGGGGTAGAAGCCCTCACGGCAGGCGGGGACGCAGCGCCAGTGGGGTGAGGGGGTCTCCGGGGTGCAGGGTGCGCAGTCTTCCTCACCCGGCCCTGCGGGGAGAGGGCAGATGGCACGTGGGTGATTTTGGCTGATTTCAGAGACAATGCCAGTGGGGCTGCAGGCCCCCAAGAGATGGGAGGGACACCAGTCTGGCTTTACCCCGCTTGTGTGCGGAAGTGAACAAGCCATCAGAGTCTTGTGCGCAGCTGCTTGGTTCCCATACCACAAAAAACCAGCTCCCATATGAAAAAAAACATCTCCCAGCCCAAAAAACCTAGCCAGGACCCAGCGTCCTGCCCCTCTGCAGAGCCAAGAGCTGGCCACAGGGCACATCAAAATCTCCTCCGGGACATCAGCCACCACTCCCAAGCTGCAGTAGTTCAGTTTTCCAGCCCTGCGCAGAATAAAATGTGGAAAGAGATGCTAAATTGGGCTGTGGAGGAGCTGGAGGAGGGAAGAGCCCAGGAGAGGAGCTGGGAAAGCAGAGGGCTCCACTCCGACGCCGGTGTGTTCACCGGTGATGGAGGTGGTATTATTAGAGGCCTTCCACTCACCAGGCTTGAGAAATGGTTATGCAGGAAAAGGAGAGGAAAAAAGGCTTGAAAAATAATTGTAGTGAAGTACATTTACACTGACTGGAATACGAATTAGAAGGGAAGTAATTTTCTTAAGGGATTAAGAGACCATTCCCTTCTACGCTTGCCAACAAGATCAATAAATATTTTGGATTTAGTCTTAGGAAATTGCCCATGTATGATAGACGAGATTCATGCCAGTGAACATGAATTGTCTAGAGATCATATTATCATCAGATCTACGACGATTTCAAGGGCAGGCGCAAACATTAACAATAGAAAATAATTGGACTTTGAAGAAGCAGAAAAGGCAGGATTTAAAGGGAACGCTGATTGACTCCGGGCAGCGGGAGGAAGCCAGCCCAGCCCTGCGGGGCGGCCGGGATAACGCTCCTCGGCTGCCTGACATTTTTATCCGCTGCAAAGCCATCTTCCATCACTCCAGAGGGTTTTACAGCCTCCCCCGCAACCTTATTAAACTAAAGCACCTGGCTTCAGAGGGATCGAGAAATAGAGAATGGCTCTAATAAAAATGTAAAAACTCCCTAAAAACCTTTCTAATATGAATACATTCCCGGCCCCTCGCGGGATGCTCTGGACAGCTGGGATTGCTTCCCCTCCAGCACACTCTGCCTTGGCTTGGAGTGGGTATGGTGGGCATCAGCTCGTGATGCACGAGGGGTTCGGGTTTTTGCACGGGGATGCTGTGGGGCGAAGGACGTACCTGTGCTGGCGGGGCAGGTCTCGCACCGCCGGGGCTCCCGGCTGAGGTACATGGCGGGCTGGCACTCGGGCACACAGCTCTCTCCTGCCAGGCTGCCGGGAGAGCAGAGAGGACGTTACATTTGCACCCAAAGCTACAGACTCTGGAGACTCGACAGAGCCCGTCCCCATCTCTGCATCCCCCAGTCCCCTACAGCAGCTTCAGCCCGTGGTGCAGGAGGTGTCAGAAAGCCAGACAGCGCACCGGGACCTGGGCCTGCCAACTGCAGGTTCCTTAATCAAGTATCCAGGAGGAAATACAATTACTTTTTTCCCACAGGCAGCCAGCCAGGCTCTCCCAAAGGCCTTTTGCACCATGAGGCTCCCCAGAATAAAAGGAAATTGGTTCAGTGCTGTGGCTGGGACAGTGCTCCTTCACCACGGCGGAATGATTTGAAGTCCCGGCTTAAAAGGATATTGGACAATAAAAAGCAAGCGCCGTGCGGATTATGTCTGACAAGCGCCTCCACTTTTGCTTTTCTGAGGGAGTAGGTAATCTTTTGGCAGAGGCAATTTCCTTGTCTGAGAGAGCCCTGCCGCTACAGTGTGGCTCCTGAGCGAAGCAAAGTGCTGCAGGACTGTACTTCCATGTGAGCTTGGGGATGGAAAAAAGCTTCTCCCCTACGCCGACGCTGCTTGCTGGCACAGCTAGGCTCTGCATCCCACAGGAGCCGGAGGGCCAGCAGCAAGGGCACTCGGTGCTATCCTGTACTAGCCCCACTCAACAGGTACATCGGAGAAAATTTTCCTGGGCGGATGAAGCTGAGGGAAGGGGTTTTGCACTTGCAGGGGGCATTTTCAGCCTCCCTTGGAGCAGCTCAGCTCGGTAGAAGCTCTGATAGTTGAGCAAACCCAAGCACCCTGTTTGGGTGCGATGGCTTTGACAGAGCTGCTGAGATTTGGGAGGAAAAGGTGCCCTTTGCAACGTGTGGTATAAATGTTTTCATTGTGCTTTTTTCCCCCTCATTTTAGATGCTGTGATGTCAGGAGCTGCTCTGGTCACAAGGCACCAAATGGATGAGCACTTCTGAGCTCACAGCACAGCACTTACTCACCATCCTGGAAAGAGCTGGAGAAAAGGAAATTAAATTTAAATCATGCTTTTTAGCTAAGAAAGGGACACGAAGCATTACCTTTACATTCCCAGGCCTCCAGCACTCTGCACCACAGCCGTAATACCAAGTAAGCATGATCTTGGGTCTTTAACTAATCCACTTTCTAACTTCCCACTGGCTTTCCCAAATTTAAACCACAGGTACCAATGCTGTGGGTATAAACTCCTCTCATGCTGGTATTTTACCTGAATCCATCTTTGCATGCAGTACATTTGTCTGCTTCACCGACACATTTTTTACAGCTTTGATGACATTTCAGGCAGCGTTTCTGACCTTTCAAAAAAACAAAGCAAGGCAGGGAGTATAAAATCCAGACAGTGATTTGCAAGAAGCACTCAGAGCCGTAAAGCCCCGCTGCACCCCACCATAAGCTCCCTGGGGTGGAGAGGCACGTCCCCCACCCTGACGGGTCCGGGCTATTGCAAATGACCTTATCTGTCATTGCTTGCTAAGAAGAAATATGCCATGCAAGCAGCTAGGATCATTAATTATAATTTTCTAATTAGGAGCTGAGTTAAACACCTCTGCTTTGCACCACCCTCTGAACACCCAGAGATTTCCCTCCTCCCTTCACTGTGCCAAGAAGGTCAAGGGAGGAAATTCAGAGCCAACACTCAAAAAATCAAGGTGTTTTCTCCACCCACAGCACTTCAAAATAGAAGCAGCTCCTGCACATCCTCATGCTACAGCTTACAAGTGCTAAATAAAACATCCTTACGTTCCTCGGCGTAAAACCCAGGTGGACACAGCACCACGCAGGTGCTCATCTCTGGGTGATGGTAGAGGCTCCGCTTGCACGTCGTGCACTGGGTCGGTCCCCTCCCGACGCAGCGCTCGCAGCCCTTGTAGCACCGGCGGCACCTCCGGGCGCCTTCATCACCGAAAAACCCAGCGGGGCAAGAGCTCACGCACATCCTGGGGAAGGAACCGAGAGCACCTGGGCTTTGGTGTCAACAACCCATCACCTCCCAACTGCGTTTGGGGTGTCCCCCAGCCTTGGCAGAGATTGGGGCTTGTTTACTTCTTATTCTTAAGATTTAAGGTGTCTTTGAGTGTCATGGCTCTGTAATAAAGAGCTGGGGACTCTCTTGGCCAGCAACACCGATTATGGGTAAACTTTCCCTGTGCCAGCCCAAGAGACTGAGGAGCTGAAACCCCAATTGCAGAAGTGATTTGGCACCTCAGCCATCTGTCCCTTGGGCATGCATGATGCCAGCCAGCGAAGCCTGTGCTTTTTCTCCAGCATTATTGCATGGCCAAGGTCCTTCAGGGCTCTCCAGCTCCATGTCCCTCGCTCCATCACAGCCTAGTTCAGCACAGGGATCCCCACACTTCCTTCTACCTCTGTTTTATCTCTCATCTGCTTCTTTCTCTATGCAAAGACCTGTCACCCAGGCTGTGGTGCGAGCCCTGGGGAAAGGCTTTGCTGCTGCCTGGGAACCCCACTGGGACAACCCCACCTCTCACCTGCCAGTTTTCACGCTGCCCAGGCTGTAGTGGATGCAGTTCAAGCACTGGTCGGCGTTGGGGCCGTCGCAGCCCTGGTCACCGCACTCAGGGTGGCACGGACCTGCGGAGGGAGAGACCAGCTTGGCAAGGGGAGAGGCTGAGCATCCCCCAGACCCTGCTGCCAGGATGCTCTGAGCACCCCCTTCCTGAACCAACAGCCACAGGGAAGGGGCTGAGGACTCTGCCTGTCTCAGCCTGTATCTGCGATCTTACAGATCTTACGTATCTTATCCTACGGAGCTGCATGGCTCCAGGTGCTTGCTCTCCTCCAACTCATCCTCCCCAGCACGAATCCCACCTGGCCATTCTCTGCCTGAACACCCTGGTGCAGGAATAGCTTTGAAAGAAGGACCAGACCCACTCCTCGGGGACTGGCAGGGACGCCCGCCCATGCTGGAGGCGGAGGAAGGTGGGCAGAGGAGCTTTTTTTACTCCTCAGACAGCTGCACCATCAATTTGTGGCGGCAGCACCGGGACGGGGCGTTTTGCTACCTTCTAATTTCACCATCCTGCTGCCCTGTGCTAGCCGCAGGCACCACTCCTCCCTGCCCGCCTCGGCCCCAGGCAGGATCAGGCTCCCCCAGTTTATCCGGGTTTGCGTTTTCCTGGGCACAACGCAGCAGCTTGGCTGGTGCTCACCTGTGTACTCCTCCTCTTCCTCCGCCACCTCCACCTGGCTCTGCAGGAAAGCGGCTCCTGACGGCTCCATCTCGGATGCCGGCACCTCCAGCATCCTCCCGCGGGACTGGGGACCACCCGGAGTGGTGTAGGGGTGCTCAGCTGTCCCGTAGAAGAGCAGGCTCCACTCCTTCAGCTTCCCTGTAGGATGGGCACAGTGTCACCCACCCTGCTTCTCCTTGGGGGATTCGGCTTTGAGGGAAACAGGAGGAGGATGGACCCATCTGTCAGGGCTTCGGTACCAGCTTGGCAGTAAAGAAGCAAACAACGAACACCCAGGAATGTTCATGAGCCCCTAAGCTCCCAGCCCACACAAATACAGCCGTGTAAAGCATCTACAAGTGATTTTTTTTATTCTGTAACTCATCTGACAAAACCACAGCATCACCATAGGCTTCATGCCCAACATGAGCACAGAACCATTAACTTTAAAAGCTCCATAATGGGGGATTATTTCTGTCTGATAAAAGCCACCCAGCACACGCCGGATTATTTCTCACTGCTCTTGTTCCAGCCCTCACCCCACCCAACACGTGAGAGGTCTGAGCTCCGTGTTCCCCTAAACATCATAGGGGGCACGGGGGTTTGAACTGCACCCGAGGGGCTGGGGACACCCCATGGCTTTACACCCACACGAGGGTGCTCTCCGACCTGCCCCGTTTTGGGGCGAGGGTCCATAAAAGGCTGCCGCTTCTCTCCACCACTGGTTTTCTTTCAGTTCCCCATCAATGCAAGTCACTTCATGCCCACGGCATGCTCGGCTTTAACTGCTAATCCCTGCATTTCCAGGAAGGACTTAAAATTTCCAACACCCAAATCCCTTGGCTTTGCGAAAGGGCTGGGAGGACCCACCTGCTGCAAACGGAGTGGAGGCTGTAGAGGGGTGAGCCCGGATGGCACCAGCCAGGGAAGAGCCTAGCCATGCATCTCCACAAAAAGAATCAAATTTGCTTTAAATTGAAACCGGCCTGCATGACAAAAGCCCGGGCTCCGTGGGGCTGATGCTGGGGATGCAGCAGCACCAGCGACATGACACCATTAATGCCAATTTAATTGGTATTAAAGTAACCAATTTAACTGGTTTAATTTAATGATCTTAACATTTAATACCTGCTTCTGCTGTGGGCTAGGAGCATCATTCCTCTTTTTCTTCTTGCTTTACCCTCTTTGCTTTAAACCCAGTGCAAACCCTTTTGGGAGTGGAGGGGTAGCTTAACACACTCGTTTTCATTTTGTTTTGCAAAGCCAGGTAAAGCCAAGCCCTGATGCCCGTGAGGGACTCAGAAACACCCTCCACAAACTGTAAACACAGGGGGAAAAGCAGCTCCGTGGGCGCTCCGCTGCTGCTCTCCCAGTTCAAAAGATTTGGGGGAAAAGACAGCAAAGCGAAACACTTTCTGCGTAAACGAACCCTGCCGTGCGCCTCCCGCCAGAAAGTCGTGTGGGAGAGGTTTTTTAATATACTCCTGGCTTCCTATCAGTGGATCTTGTGGATTTTAAACCCCCCCACAGCAACACGCCGGCCCCAGGCAGAGCGCTCCATGCCCCGCTGCCACCAGCCATCCAGGCGGCTGCCCCTTCCCGGTGGGGCCAGATCCTGCCAGCCCAGATCCTTCGCTGGGAAAAAGGGTGAGGGAGCAGGCGGCCAAGCCGGGGAGGTTGAGGGGGACACCTCCAGGGGGACACTCAGGGGGGCCAGGCTGAGCGCAGCCACCCCCCGCTGGTGTGGTGGCAGTTCGGGGAGGATGTCCGTCCCGTCCGCAGCCCGAGGGTCATCGTCCCCGCACGCTGTTGCACAACCAGCCCACGCGCCAGATGTCCCAGCAGCAAAGGAAAACAAACAAACAACAATTACAGCTCTCGGGTTTCCTCGTTTTGACTCATTATGGTTTAATTTTGGAAACCTGGCTCTCAGTTGCAACGAGTTTGCTGGTGGGAGAAAACCTGCTCCCGGCTCAGCCAGACCAGCAGCCTCCTGAGCTCGGAGCTGAAGTTTTGATACCCCTTTTTGAAAAATTTGGGTGATGCATTTTTGCCGAAGACCGTAAAACTCACAGCGAAAGTTACAGCCAAGCGAAGTAGCCTGCAAAGAGCTTTTGGGGTGAGG
>NW_009696545.1:14140-19480 GCF_000703405.1 Apaloderma vittatum
CTTTGAATACCTTATTTAATTGGAAAAAGGAGATAGGTAATTACGGATTTTAGGGATCTTGCATCCAACCCTTGCGTGGAGCCCTCCTGCAGCTGAGACCCGAGCACCCCCCTCACCTTCCCAAAAATAAAAATGAACAAACTTTCAACAACCCTCTAAACAAGGATGCTGCCTAGCCCAGCCGCGTGCTGGCTCCATCTGCTCTTACCTCCTGGCGAGGAGCTGCGATCTTGTCCCCGCCGGAGAGATGAGGCTGATCTGGAGGTCGCCCCGGCGCGGGTGCGAGATGCTGAGTCGCACCACGACGTGCTCCAAGTAGAGCACGTGCTGGTCGCGGTGCTCGGCGCAGGCGTTGCTGAGGGTGCTGGCACGCAGAACGTGGTCCGGACGGATGTACCTGCCGGGGACGGGCAGAGTATCATGACAGGGATGGCGATGCTCCCCAGTTCCCAGCAGCATGGACGCCCAGTTGCGTTGGAAGCCGGTCTCCTACTGCTTCGCGGCAAAAATTATCTGGTCCTCCATTGCAACACAGTGTCCCAGCACAGGAATTTGCTGAATTGCTTGATGGTAACGAGATGGGTTTGAACTGCCTTGAAGATCTATGCCTTATGGGCTGCAAGGGCGCTGCTTTATTATAATTATCAGCGCAACGTTCCTCTTTGGGTTGTAATTAGTGTCTGTATCAGATAAATAGTTTCATGAAGACACTTGGCTCCAAATGCACCCCTGTTTTGCATACGCAAGTCTTTCTGTCAGAACTGCTTTTCTGATGAGCAATGCAACTTGCTCTACAGCTAGGCAGCGATAAACCAGGAGGGTCTATCTGGTCAGACCCCTGATCCCACCCTTTGTTACCTAGCAGGGACAAACCTGCCAAGGGTGAGATGTGAAACCTAAGCTTGTTTGAACCCTAAAGCCAAATTCAAAGTGACCCCAGGCACTGGAAATTTGGGAATGCTCACAACAAAGCACCAGTTTTTGGTGTCTTCCATCAAGACAAGGTGTTTGGTGGAAGAAGAAGAGCCCAATACGTCACCGTTCATGCAGGACCCAGCGGGCAAGCCGCTTCTGGTATCTCACTGTCAGCCCTCAAAAATTCCCTGCTGATCACCCGCTTGGGAAGCAAAAGCACAGAAAGGGCAAAAATAAATCACGTGCTGGTCCTGGAGAGTTAAGCAGTAGGCAGATACCTTGGGTGGGCATTTCTGGGTCAATAAACAGACCTTGGGGCAATGATGCATGTCACTCACAGCATAAAATGGATGAACATTGCTTGTCCTGGCCACCCAGACTCCTGATTTCCCGTTCCAAATGCTGGGACAGCAGCTGAGCCTTTGCATCCCAAGAGTCAGCTCCGCCAAAGCTCCTTCCATGCGGCTCCCAACACCCATGAGCCCCCTCAACCCCATGACACTCACTTGGGCACCCTGTCCAGGCTTCCCACGCAGACACGCTGAGGAGGGACCGTCTTCCACTTCTTGGCTTCCACTACAATAGCATCTGCATCCACCAGACCGAAGCCATATAGATGGCTAACTGGAAAGAGAGAAGACTCAGAAACTCACTGCCTTCCAAGCAGGGGCCAGCAACTCCTCCTTGGAGCTTGGTGGAGCATCTCCCACCCATGGGGGAAGGCGTGGAGTTAATCTTGTTGGATACGAGGCACTCCGAGACATGGAGCTCATCACTCTGCCCAAGTCACACTCCAAATCCACAACGGTTACATGGAAAACCCATTGCTGGAAGCAGCTCACCAAAAGGAGCAGCTGCGCTGCAGCTCAGGAGAGCCTCAACCAAGCAAAGCTTTCACCAAGCAAGGCTTCCAAGCCTTCACCAAGCAAGGCTTCCAAGCATCTCACCCCACAAATTACCACCCTCTCATCTCAACAGCCCGATGGTAGAACCCAACCCAGCTGAGAGCCAAGGTGAACGCGCTCATGAGCAAAGCTCCAGGCACATCTGTTTTCCCTTTCATGGACATCACCACACCACGTCCGCCCCCGCGGCCCCTCACCTTTATGCCCTGCACCATTGGTCTTCCAGTCGGCCGCTCGCAGATGCACTGGCCGTGAGGTTTTGACTAGGAGATGCTGGACATCCCTCCAGGTGAGCAGGGGGCTGCAACAACAAGGGGCTTACTGGATGGCTCTGCTGCTCCCAGCCTTCCCAGCAGCAGGAACCCACATCGGATTTAAAAAAACAACTAAAAAACCTATTTCCTGCTCGAAAAAAGCATGTATTATTTAAATGTGGATGCCCCACCTGGAGGCTGGGGTGCCCCAGCAGATGGGGATGCCCCAGGGAGGGATGTCACGTGCCTGCGGGCTTTGTGGCATTTATTCCTAGCCAAAGGTATTTAAGTCTCATGCTCCAGGATATAACTGGAGCAAATCAGGAAAGTTTTCCCCATTTTCCTGTAGGAACGAAGCACATCCTGGGGCAGAGTACCGGCCTTGGCAGCTTGCCGATACATGATGCTGAGCAAACCTTGCCTTTAGAGGAACAACAACAAAAATTGCTGGGGGGAAAAAAACTAAACAACCCCCAGAAAAACCCGAGGCTGCTCATTTAACAGAAAAATGAAACCCAAGGTGTTTCCAAAAGCCCCCTTAGGCTGGGTTTGCGTGAGGCTTGTCTGTTCAGGATGCTGGACTGAGCTCTGTGTGCTTTTGAACCCCTCCAAGACCCTGCCAGCCCAGGGACATCGCTGAAGAATTTTCCACGCTTTCCTTACAGTCGATTCTTCAGAATCTCGAGCAGAGATTTATATTGCTCTCAAGCAACATTTAAGAAAAGAAATTCAATTTATTCCTTCTGTCATAACGGAGTGCCTGAGCACCAAGTTCTGGTACTTAATGTTGCGTTTTATGCCTCAGCTAAACAATTCAAAAATTACATCTAAAGCTCTTAATATACTCGTAATGAAAACGGCATCTCTGGAAACAAGCTCACTCGACCGGAGGAGAGGGACTGCAGCCGACACACCGCGACTGCTGGCCCCAGACAGGAGCCCAACGCTGCCCTGAGGCTTTATTCCCAGCCTTATTTTTATTTCCACCCCATAAAAATAATAATAATTTTGAGAACTTCATGAGAAGATGCTCCACGGAGCAACACGGGGATGCCCAAGGGGTGAGCCTGCTCCCCAAGGGGATTGAGGGACCATGATGGAACTGGGATTGGACTGGGATGGGGACAAGAGGCAAAGAGCAGCTGGTTTGAACTGGGGGAGCACGTTGCTACTGGTTGTGTATGTGGGTTTTTAACACTATGCAAAAAGTAGTCCTTTTCCCCTAGAAATTAAACACTCGCTGAAAACCATCACTTCTACAGACATTTCCCATTTCCTGCGATGTTTTCCGACATGTTTTTTCCAGGAAGTATTTATAAAGCTCCGTCTGGAGCCGGAGGTCAGCGGTTCCAACGCACCGAACGAATAGGCTGCCTTATCTCACCAACCCCAACTTCTCAACCGACGGCAACAAGTGAAGAAGAACTAGCTCAACAAAACCCCTGTGGCAAGATTAGATGCAAAACAGCAACGCTGCATCAAACCTTGCCAAAAAGGAGCAATTCAGAACGCAAACACCTTTTTTCTTTCCGTTCTTCCTTGCCAGGCGCTAAATGCGGAAACATTTCCCTTCCCCGCAAGCCAGCAGTGAGGTTACTCTTACTTTGCCTCCAAAGCCAAGGCGATGATGCCGGCGACCATGGGGGCGGACACAGAGGTGCCGGTGTGGCCATCGGTGCAGCGGTGCCGGAGATCCGTGGTGACCTTTGCAGGGGGGGTAAGAAAAAAAAAAAAAAGCCATTTCCAGCTTTTCCTGGGCAGAGCATGGCACTTGGGTACCAAAAGAGGGGGTGGGCAAAGGGATGCTCAGTTAGTTACATTTTTAAAAGGCTCCTGAGTTAATCTAGTGGGTTAGGGGTTTTTTTGGGGGGTGGACACACATACACATGCCACCCAGTTTCTCCCTGAGGTGCCCCTTGAAGTTTTTCATCCAGCAATGCACCAGTAGAACTGGGCTGGTGCTGGAGTCACCCATGCAAATACTCCCCAAAGCCATGGAAATGGCACTTGGATTCTGTTTCCTGGCTGGAAATCAATCTTTCAAGGGTCAAACAAATCACTCCTGAATAAAAAAACAAAACCAAACTGACTTGTAATAAAAAAAAAATCAACATTTTTTTTCAAATATAATTTGGGTGGGAAAATCCCTCCCAGCTCAGGTAAGGCACCTTGTAGGTGGGTGATGGTTTGCTGCTCAAGGTTTGGATGATGCACAGGGACGTTGGAAAATGAACACTTTGCTGTGATGAGACCAAAGCTGCTGTTGGGAGAGGGCAAATACAGCCTGGGTGGCAGGAAAAAACGGGCTGATCCACGCGTGCACATGCTCTCAGGCAGTTCCTGCGCTCTGAAAAGTCTCTGCTCCCTGTATGGGATTGCCACATCTCTGCCAAACACCTCCATCCTCCCTCTTTTTGTTTGCCTCAGGCTAAAAATCCCCAAAAATCCCTTTTAATAAGTGCAGGACGGCGAGCAGGCACTTTGCGGGACAGGTAAATATTTGCACTTGTGTTTTTGCAAACCTCCAGCCCTTTCACCCATTTACCAGCGAAAACACCACATCCCTGAGCTCTTCCCGAGGACCAGAACCATTTTGATCCCACCATAAAAAAAAAAAACAACCCATGAGCAAAACCCACGGCAGGGCTAAAGGCAACACCCGGCTCTTCCAACCAAGCCATCATCCCACTCAGACACATGGAAAACACCCAAGAGATTCCACCCCACTCAACGTCGGCCTAAAACTTACTATTTTCCTCTCGTAAAAAGCTCCGCTGCTGTAGGTGGTGGCCAGGGTGGATGCGCACTCCTCCAGGTACCAGGGCTTGTAGCCATTCTCGGTGGTGCTGCTGATGGAGATGGTGTAGATGCTGTTGGTGTAGCCATCGCAGGAGCAGTAATCGCCCTCTCGGCCGCCGTTCCCCGACGCCCAGACAAAAATGGACCCCAAGCCCCTGCGTCCCTGCGGGCAGAGAGGGGATGGGGAAGGGTGAGTGGAGGGGTTTGTCCAGGACGAGAGGCCATCTCGGCACGGGCGGGAGGGGGTAGCCCCTTCCCCGGCGGTGGGATGCCATCGGTGAGTTTGATTTTGGGGTCTGGATGTAGAGTTGTGAGGGTGGGGAAGGACAAGTCCCATCCTGCCCAGCGCTCAGCCCGCTGGGTCAGCCCCCCTCAGCTCAGCCAGCGACGCCCCGTGAGGAAGGCAGAGCCTCCAGCGATTCTGGCATCTTCCATGGGCTCTCCTGGGGGGAAACATCTGGGAGGCT
>NW_009696545.1:19926-20136 GCF_000703405.1 Apaloderma vittatum
GGCACGGAACGCCCGAAGCCCACACCTCCCGAGCTTGCAGACTCCCTCACAAACCCACCCAAACCTCCAGAAACCTTCTCCCCCGCACTCCGGAATCTATCTTTCAGGTTCCTTTCGTTTGGTTGACTGAGTTTTATTTTATTTTGCAATCCCAGCCTTTCCTCCCCATCACTTGGCAGCAACATCTAACGGAGCCGTCCCCACCAGGTA
>NW_009696545.1:20554-22412 GCF_000703405.1 Apaloderma vittatum
CTGGGTGTTTACCTCCCTCCCACTGCTCTGCGGCGGCTTCCTCCACAAAAAATAATAATAATAATAAAAAAGCAGCTTTGCTCCAGAGGAATTCGCTGGGATTTATTGTGGGTTTTAAGTGCTGGGGGAAGAGGGATGGTTTATTACCTGTCTCGCCCTCCTCCTGGGGCAGAGGTTCTCTGAGCTGACCCTGCCTCTGGATACACAGTCTAAGTCAGGCTCTTTCCTTACTTTATGAAAGTTTTCATTATCTGGGCTGCCTCCCAGCCAAACTGGGTGGGTATTTCCCTAGCAAAGATTTAATAGAGCTGTCTGGAGCTCTGCAAGAAAAAGCACAACTGCAAAGGGAATTATTGCCTGGCCCTGCATCACAGAGAGCTCGACCCAGCTCGTCAGCCCACCAGCTCTGCTGCTGGCATCTCCAGCCACACTCGCCAGCGTTCCCTGGATGTCCAAGGCAGCGGCATCCCAGTCTCCGTGCTCGGCACAGGCACTCCAGCAACACTAAAATCCACCCATCTCTGAAGACCTGCCCCACACCGCACGTGACCCAGGCTTTCCTAAATCACTGATGGGTGCAATAAAACCAGGCACCGATCGCCGAAGGTGTGCGGAGACGTAGTGATGACTTCGGGTGGGATCAGTAGACGGGGAGCCCAGAGCTCCCCATGGATCCCACACCCCAAGCGTGGCAGCCATGGGCGCCAAGAAAGGCTGCTCGGTCCCGGTCCAAACCCAGAGCCCCAGGATGCCCAGGCAGGGCTGTGCTGGAGGCGAGTGGGTTCAGAACCAGCACAGTGGCACAAGGACACAAACAGGCACCTAAATGACACTCCAGCAGTGCACATCTAACATTTTCCCAGGGGAGGGAGAGCTCACACGTGTTGCAACTCCCTCAGAGCGGAAAAAATCATGCTCTCCTTTCCCTCTCCAACAAGCAGCCACCAAGATTTCCATGAGCGGACCCCAAACACCCAACTTCTTCATTCGCCATCCTCCTAAGCCAACGCCATCCTGGCAAGGGGCTCCTGCCCGCTACAAAACCTGGATCCAGGCATCATTTAAACCAGGGAATTCCTTCCTGGACAAGGCTGGGGATGATCCGGCTCATCCCAGGTCAGAAGAGGGATGCAGAGCATCTCCCTGCTTCCACAGCACTGCTGGCGCTGGGGCGTTCGCCCAACAGCATTCCATGAGAGCTGAGGATAAATAGCCCCTCATTAGCTTGGGAACTAATAAGGTGTGGCTGGAGGAGCGAGAAACAAGATAATAAATTACCCCGGCGCAGTCCTATCTCTAATAGATAACAGTTATTTTAATGTTACCATTGAAAACTCAATTTTAAGGATTTATAACTCAGTTGCAGCCGTTCGCGTGGGCTAAAGGTGGTGGCTAACTATTCGCGGTTTTCCTCATTATTTAAGGAGAAGGCAGCAATTAAGAGCTGTTCTTG
Organism: Apaloderma vittatum; assembly: GCF_000703405.1. Classification (NCBI taxonomy): domain Eukaryota; kingdom Metazoa; phylum Chordata; class Aves; order Trogoniformes; family Trogonidae; genus Apaloderma; species Apaloderma vittatum. The sequence goes on from NW_009696545.1 coordinate 22,008, forward strand.
CAGGATAGCGGGTGCTACAAACACGGCATGGGGATGGGAGGGTCCGATATCCCCCAGGAGACAGAAACAAGCGTCCCAAAACAGCGGGGCCGTGCCGGGCAAGTACCCTGCTGCCGCCCGTTTGCTCCCACATGGGAAAATAAGGTCTAAAAAGCAGCTTGTTCCGCCGTATTTACATGGCGTGAGCTTCCCGGCGCTTCAATGGATTCCTCGGCAGGCTCGCCGCCCCGGCAGGAAATCAAGTAAATAGTGGGAAAAACACTCCACCCTATTTTTAGAGAACAGGCAGGCTGCGTCGCCCCGAACCCTGGCGTGCTGCAAGAAGAGGCAGGAGTGGAGGCAGGGAGCAAAGTCCAGGGTGAAAGGGGGGGTTTCAAAGCCCAGCCTGGGGCCACTGGCGGCAAA
>NW_009696546.1:0-15545 GCF_000703405.1 Apaloderma vittatum
GGCCATTCTATGATTCTATGATTCTATTTATGCTTCTTTTCATATCTAGATATCTAAAATATGCTGTGCAGCACATAATCCCTGCTAAATCTCTCCATTACTGAAATGCCAATACTGAAGTGCCCTTCAGTACAACAAATGCAAAAAAAAAAAAAAAGTTTAAAAAGTCACAAAGAATTCTATATTTTTGCAGAGAATACTGCACCCAGTTGAGATTGCAAGGCGAGTTAGGAAGACAGAAGATAATGACTCAGATTATCTCAGGAATAACACTTCCAATCCTATGAAAAGTGTTAGGGGATACTTAGTGACCCACATAGTTAAAGCATCAATCACATGCATCTTCCAGATGGAAGTTTTTACCTCAATGCAGTTTTATTTGAACAGGTTTTCTTTGATGGAGTCAAGAGAAATACTATACCTTCTGTGAATTTAGGTTACATCTTCACCTTTCTAGCTGCCCAAACCCTGAAATCCATCCAGGAACCCATGAAATTTATCTTGTCTTCGGGCGTGCGGCAAGAATATGTAAATTGGTTATAAGGAAATCCTGCTTTAAATTTGAAATTGCATTAGGACTTGTCTACATAAAGGTAATCAGGAAAGGTAACTCAAATTGACTAAAGTTGTGAATTCAGAGCACCATAATTAAAGTAGATTAGTGGATTCATTTCCTGAATAAATTAAATTAAACCAAATGGAAGGCTTTTTAATTCTGAATGAGAGTATCCAGGCAGGAGTTTAATATAGTTTAACTAATCCATTTTAGAAGTTACTTCTGATTGATCTTGATAGGTGTCCGTGAAAAAGAAGCATGCAAAGGTGTGTGTCTGATGTGTTGGTGGATTCATACAGAATCTCAAAGGAATATAATACAATTAATAAAATGCAACTTTGTTCATTTACATTTTGCATTTCAAGAAGCATACTGATGAGTTAATAATCATAGAAGTGATCAAGATAAAAGAATTTCATATTTCCAGAGCTACCAGGTCTCTAAGAACAATGAACTTTCAAGGTCAAACCGTATGCAGGAAAACATTACTCACTTTTGTGTGTGGATCAATCTCATTAAGCTTCCTGCTCCTTTTAATAGGTATCCTAAGTCTACAGAGGTAACATGAGTAATTGTCCATGCAGAAAACCTCAAACAAGATAACACTCTACATAATAAAAAAACCCCAACAAACAAAATCAAAACATAAATTAAATAAAACTTGAACAATTTTTCACACGCATACTATTTCTTGCTTAAGACGTAATCTGTCCTCAGTGCTGCAGCTACATCTTAAAAAAAAGCTGGGGAAAATCAGAGAGAATAACGAGTTGAGGTATAAGGAAAAAGAAATTGCTAGAGTGTTTATAGCCCTCTTGTTTATTTGTAATGCCATATTTCATTTGCAATATATATTTCCTTACCAGCATTTACTGCTGAAAACTTTCCTTTATACAGCTGGAAGTGTACAATACTTATATTTCCTCACTGTAAGTGATTCTTCACACTTAAATGGTAACACACACAAAATTCATTATTGCAGTTTCCACTTTCTGAATAATATTAATTATTATTCATAACAATAATTACCTATTTGTACAGAATATTTTTTTAGCTCAAAAAAAAAGTCTGAGGGAGCAAACTTTATATGCTATGTAGTTAAGCTAGTCCTCACATGGAGAGTTGAGTGAAGTTAACAATTTATTAGTTTATAATATTGTCTGCTAAACTCAAATCCATTATTCCTCTCTGATAGAAGAACTTGCAGCAGTGAAATGATGCATACAAGAAATTTTTTTTCTGAATATTTTCAAATCTGAGCTAAAAATCGGGGACATTCCATATAAAATGGGAATATTGTCATATGCAAATTGATGAACTACCAAAGACAGAGTTGGTGAAAGAAGGAACATTTTGATTTCTGAGCAGAATGTTAATATGCTGTGGATCTGGATGACCTAATCATTAAAAATAACAGTAATGTGTGATGTGGGAGGTTTAACACTCAATAGTGTGAACAATGGGAAAGGTCAGATATCTAATCCCTGATCTTGTCATTGCCTGGAAAGATTTGTAGGAATGATATTGGTAAAGTTTGTTGTCATATTGATTTTATGAATGGTCTCTGGTTTTGTTTCTATATTTGCCATGTTCCTCCTTGGATATTAGATCATACTTAGATTTCTTAATAAAACTGTAATCACACAATTTGGGACTAAAATGTCAGTTAGATAAAAGTGAGAAATGTGTTAGTACTTTCCTTTTTAACAGAATCTGATAGCATACATATCAATTTCAAGTTTTTAGTCTATGCAGTATATCTTATTTAGAAATATATTATATAAACTGGATAAGAGAAATGTTAAGCTAAAATGAAATTCTCAAGCTTCATCTGGTAAAACTAAAACTAAAGTTTAGCCATATTAGCCTAAAAAAGCCATATTTCTTTTTTTTTTTTTTAAATCTGATTCTCTAAGATTAGGTTTCAACACTGTATATTGGAACAGTTTCCAGCTTCTGTCTCTTAAAACAGTGTCTGTGTTGCATCCTGTCCCCACGCAGGCAAGGCTGGATGGCATGCAGTCTTCACTTTGCCCTAGTTTCTGTGGAAAGGACAGAGAGATGAGTAGACTCAAAGTGTTCCACATCTAGTGAGAAAGTTCAAAACTGTGGGACAACAGACCTGCACATACTGTAAAAGTCCAATAAATCCTTTCTGCCTTCAGAAGGTGACTTTTGGGAGTATTTGCTATGACTGTTTCCAGAGCACTGAGAGACTGGGATCTGCATCTATGAACTGGTTTAGGCTAATTAGGCTCTTCTGGGTACAAGGTCCAGAGAGGGTTATTTAAAGCAGAAAGTCTCATAGACTCATAGAATGGCCTAGGCTGGAAGGGACCTTAGAGATCATCTAGTCCAACCTACCTGTTTTGGGCAGGGACACCACCTCTCGACTAGACCAGGCAACACATGGGGACCGAGCAGGAATCGAACCCGCGACCTCAGTGTTGGTCCTTGTTGTCAGCACCGCTCTGAAACCACTGAGCTAACCGGCCCCCAAGTTATAAGAGTTTGTATGCTAAATTTTCAGTCAATAGGAAATGTCAAATACATCTTAAAGTTTTTTGGTCTTTTGAGGGTCATCGCTATAGAACTTGTGAGTGGTGGGTGATTTTTTTTTTCTAAATGCCAAGAATGTAATGTATTGTGTGCCAAAGGGAAGAGGCACAAAGAAATGTGTGACATCCTACGCCAAGTTTTAGAGTTATCACATTAGAAGTGAGGATTAGACACTGCAAATGGATTATATCCAACAGGTTTAATACACACTATCCAGGCTTAAAATAAATGTGAGCACTGAATGCTTTAACTAAGTACCTGTTGAACTTTTTGACAAATGCTTCCTTTTAAGTAAAATACGTAGTTTCAAAATATCCGCAATAGAATTCAGAGTCATATAATCTAATGTAATCTCACATAAAATCTGGTTTTCTGTACAGTGTGCTATCTAATTAAAGAACAGCTAAAATAAGGACAGCAGCTATTTATTCTTTGATGCTTTAAGTGTATTAGGAAAGGTTAAGCACTTAAAATTATATTGTTCTGTATGACAAAGAAGAATTAGTTTTCTCCTTTGACCTATTTCTGTTTTCACAAGCAGAAATGAAATGAAAATTTAAAAGAAAAGTTACGTGAAATAGACCAAAATTGTGTCAAACTTTGATGGCATTTGAAGCCAGAAAATTTCCTAAATAGAAAGACCAAGAAATTCTTAGAAGTCACAGAGTGCTAGGCTAAAATGAAGGCAATACAGCTAATGTCCTATGTGTTTTGGTAAGTGGGAGCATGGTAACAGCCCCTGTAAAACAGTAGGCAAAATGATTTGGAGAAGTTTTGTAGTTGCTGTGTACTGCAGAACAAGTTAGACTGCAACTGCCCAGGGGATCTAGGTGATACAAAGGTAGTCACATTTTTCTGTTCCAGTTCTGCCCCAAAAGTCTGCAGATGTACTCATAGACCTGTCCATTAGTAATTAGATTAGCATGGTAATTGGACTATAATTCCATTTATTCATGAAAATGAAGACTAACCCATTTTTTCAGCAATTTTTTGTTCTTTTAGAAAATAGAACAGCCTATTTGATAGCACATTTAGTTGACCCTTTTTTCTTCCAGATGTCAGATTTTTTGATAGGTGAGAAAGTTCTTTGAGCGTTAAAGGTTATATCATTGTATGTGAACACGGAAACAAGAAAATTAAGTTTAACCATCTTATAAATCCCGATTTTCTACTCTTTGCTGAAAGATACGCTATATATATTGGTAGGAAGGTGATAGTATGTACTTAATATTATCACTTCGGGATACTATATGAGGCAATATCCTTTTTCCTTGGAATTTCCTTATTTAAGTTATTACATGCTCATGCTGCAGATGCATCTCTCATCCAATAGTCAACATTAGCCTATTCCATTGATTTATTTTTTTTTTGGTTCTATTTTGCTTGTCTTTTACTTAATCTAAATCACGCATATTGCTTGCCTCTTTTCCATGGTTAATAGAATGTACTCAGTGTGACTTACAAAGTCCTGTGCCGTTTGACTGAAAGATGATCTGATAAGTTTTAAAATGGAAGCAAATCACTTCAGGAAACCTGATTTGCTGAGCTGAACTGACAGTACTTCAATTCCTTCACAATGTGTATTTGTTAGTGTATCTCTTTTATTTATTTGCCTTTATAGAAATTATAAATAAATTATATGTATATAATATGTAGGAAAGGATATTAATTAATGTACAAAATAAGCAATTAATTTGTAAGTGGATATACACATGTAATTTACTTGTCATTTGAAAATTATTCATTCTTTGTGGTAAGAATTATTCTTCTGTGAGTTAAGATTTGCAATTAGAGGCCTGATGCAGTATTGTGTTAGTGCTAGTGTTACTTATGGTTCCCAGTAGAAAAGGTATTCCATAAGGTATTCCATTAAATTGCTGTTTATTGGAGCTATCATGAGAAAGAGGATAGAAACTTATGCCCCTTCAGATGCTGGGAACACCAAGCTGTGCAGCGTGGTGCTGTACAGCCAGGGCATAGCACACTGCACAACTCCTGGCAAGGAAAGGATTCAGAACGCTGTGGTCTTTGGGCTTTTTTATTGTATTTTCTTAGACAGAAACAAATTTGAGATAAAGACAAGGGCACGATGTTAGCATCATCTCCAGGTGGCAGCATGTCCTTCATGATTAGTCAGTTTTATCCTCTGTCCAGTACCTGTTTGGGTCAACTGCTCTGTGGGTTAGTCACTCTACAATGTAGGATGGTCTTCTCTGTATACCACTCTTGTAGGTGTATTTTAGTCTTTTGCCATTTCAGAAGAGACTTGACACTAATAGTTCTTGTTATATTTGTTGAAGCCTTTTTTTTTCCCCTACAGTGTCATAACATATTTAATGCTGGGAACAAAAAAATATATAATAAATTAGATAAGCAGGCTCAAATATGAGGGTTCTAATTTCCTTGAATATAATTTGTAATGGCTTGGAGGATGGGGGGGAGGGGGGATGGGGAAGTGGGATCTTTTTCCTTTCTGTTTTCATGTTTTTGTATCAAGCATGAAAAAGTAGAAAAACCTAGGCATGACAAGCACCTATTTAGTTTTTAGTCAGCAAGCTTAGATGTGCCTTTTACTCTACTTAAATATTATATATTTGGCTAACCTTGCAGTTCATGGGTTTCTGATCTGACTTCTCCTCAACACTGTTAGTAACTAATTAGCTGCAATTTTCTATGATGATTAATACTGGGTTTTATTTTCTCAGTTGACATGCGTATTTATATACATCTGTGCATGAGCGCACACACACACATATTTCAACTCCAGTTGAATGAAAAAGGCTTTCAAATTATGCATTGCCACCTCCAGCACATGAAGGACAGAAAAGAAAACCCTGACAAAAACATCTGACAAAAAAACTCCTGCATCTGTGAACGTTTTAGGGGAAACAAGACTGAAGGGAAGGTGCCTATTGTTGTTTTCACTTAAGTTCAGATATTGATGTAAGGATAGTCTGTAAAATTCAAACTGCAAATACAATATCCTTGCAGATGCAATACAAACAAATACTTAAAGTGGTAAAAATAGCAGAAATCACAGGAAGAACTGCAGGGTACAATTTAGTTGGCAAAGTTGAACAGGTCCTTGTGTGGTGGAAGAATGTAATTTGTGCAACAGTCTCACTTTGCCACATCACCTGAACAGTTTGATTGCTAGCTGGGAGAACAGCATTGATAACGTTTGTAAGATATTTATTTCTAGCTCTGTTGAAACAGAGTTGGACGTGTTTTCTGAGGTCTGTGAAATCTGTGGTATAAACAAAGCTATAGGCTTGCCCTTTTGTAAAGGTCAGGTTCAACATTTCTGAAGATGCTGGGCAAATTTGTGGAGCAAGAAAGGGTGAAAGAAGTATTCAGAGAGAATGTGGGATGCACAGTCAGAAACAGTATGGCTGTGTGACCAGGTGAAAGCAGGGCAAAAAGACGTAAACACGATAACCTGATGATGAGCAGTTTTAGCACTCCAGGTCTCAAGCTACGAAAAGTGAGTAACCTCTGTTGTTCGTATTAGAAGGACAGAATTATTTTCAGAATTAAAATTTTATAATCCCTCTTTCTGAGTGGTAGAGGTCACTTGGCAAAGATTAAGGGAATAACCACTTCACCTCCACCCCCAGTTTCTCAGTTGTAGGAAGTTCACAAAATCCAAATAGATTGTGTCACTTTGCCATTTATCAGGGAATTTTGTAATTTTTTTTTTAGTTAAGGTTTTCCCATCACACACCCACTCCCATGTAAATCACTGCTGATCACTCCCATTTCATGCATTTTGGATATACTTTAACTGGTACTAAATGAGTGGGAACTGTGAGATTTAGCAGTCATTTAATTGCTATTTCTTTGCATAGCAAATGAGCCAAAACCAAAGGAAATAGCTCTTCTACATGCCTTAAACAGTTAAATGCACTTTTATGTACTTTACCAAGCAGGGAGAAATTTAAAGCCAGGCTTATGACTTTGTCAAACTGAGGTGAATACATATGTATATATATATTTTACCACCAGTAAAAACTTCTCATCCCTCTTAAAATCTTAGGTATTCTTTTCAGTTCTAGTAAGAAGTACTGAAAACAAAGCAGCTGTGCAATTGCATTCTATTTTTTTTCCTCAGTGAAAAGAACTGATTATAGAGTGTGAATTTCTACTGCGTGTTTTGCTTTTTGCCTAATTTAATTATTGGTAAATCCAGTTCTCTGTTTAATTTGATCAAATTTGAGGGAACCAAATGATTTGTATTAATAATAATGTGACTTCCACATTCCAATGCTGATCAGTCTTCGCTAATTAGAGTAGGTACTGGGATAATTCAGTCACTGATTGTGGAAAAGCACTGGGGGAGCTGGCATGCTGAGAGAGGAACGCTTAAGAAGAGTCAGAAGGTGACCAGGTGACAGATTTGTTTCTCAGATGTTGTTGCTGGGGCTGCACTGCTGTGGCCATCTCGTGCTGTACGAGCTACAGCACGGTGTGCACTCCGCTAGCTGCGGGGTGGGAATGATCAAGAGCTTATTTTAATCAAAGTGATCGAAAAAAAAAAGAAGGGCAAGATCTGAGCTTGGAGAATCTGCTTTACTCCAGCTCACTGTCTGCTGAGGACGCTGGTTGCCCAAAGCCATGCTCTGATAGGTCAGCTGGGCCTTTTCAGTGGTGCCACACTCCCGAAATAACTGTCAGCAGTGTCTAGCTACAAGATTTCTATAACCATTATATTAAACTGTACAGTTTTATCTTTTTTTTCCCCTTTTTTATTTTTTTTTTTTCCCACTGGGAAAAAAAGAAAATGAGTATGCTGGGACTACTTCACTCTACCGTGACCTCTAGAACCACAAGCCTTTGTAATAAAAATGTCTTTCTAAAAGCTTGTACCTATTGCTGAAATAGAAAAAAAAAACATGAAAACATTTGCCATTCAGGGATTTTTAAAATGTTTTAAAGTGTATCAGACATGAAAAATATAGTGTTAACCAAATGTATTATAAAATGCCAAATTTAAAATATGTTGGAAAAGGAGAAATTTTTTTTACATCTTGATGCAGAATTAAACTGAGCTCAACATTTTTCTCTTAACAGTGGATTTTTACTTTTTCCTTTTACTCATTATCCTGCAATTCAAACTTTTCTTTTCTCTTGTTTTGGAAATATCTTGATAAGATATTAAAACAGCTTTTTATTTCTCAGTAATTTCTGAAAACCATTTGAAAAGGGTTAGTGTCTGCCATAGTCTTTCCTTATAAATTGTTTTGAAAATTTTTCAGACAGGCATTTATTACAAAATGTTAAAATACTATATTTCTTCAGCATTAGGTCTAGGCCTACACATAATCCTGGTACTGACTTTGTGACAATCCCACACCTCTTATGACTATTAAAATTCACAAAGCCAATGATTACTGCCCATCAGAGTGGAAAAAAGCATGCATCCAAAGATATGTTAGAGCAAAGAAGAAGTTAAAGCACAACAAAACAAAAACCCTTTTGGTAAACTTAACTCACAGATAAAGGTAAAATATCAAATGGAAAAGAAATTACAATATTAAAACTCTCACACATTGAAATTCACTTCAAGGCAAACTGTGTTGTTCACTGTATAAGTTCATCATTAGTTCAATACTGCATTCCAAATTAAATGCAGGTAACATGATATTAATTTGCTTTTCAATATGGTTTGGTTTGTTTTGGGGTTTCTTTTGTTGTTTTTTTTTTCCTGTCAGGTACACTACTAGGAATTCCATATTCAGACTCACATCTGAAAACTTTGAAGTAACAATATAACATTGTTCATTTTTCCCATGGTGTGTTGGAATGAGTTATTAAGAAAAATATGAAAGCAAAAATCTAGTTAGTGTCTGTAGAAGTAGCCTTCTGTGAAACATGGTGGAGGATCATGCAGTTAAAGGTAGCTGGTAAGTTTGTATGTTATAATTTTGTTACGCTGTATTTCATAAAAGCATCTATGGCTTGAAATGAAGACTTTAAAAGTAAACACAAGTAAATACAAGTGACTGCAGGCCTTTCATATCTGCTAAATCCCTGGTATTTTTAATATACGTTATTTTCTCCTGAGCTGAATTTTTTGCCAAAATCCTCTCAAACAGTAGGTTGCCTAAGGAACAAGCTGAGAGTAAAAATTGGTACAAACCTGGACCATGAAGAAAAAAGCTGATAAGAAACTAGGTGATTTGGAGTTCAGAAGTGATCTCTAGGGCTTTAGTCGGATTTTGAAAAATAGCTCAGCTGTACAAAAGAGATTTTGGAAAAGTTACAGTGAAGAGATATTAGTCTTTCAGTATGAACTCTATTAAAAAAATGCATTAATGGGAGTTCATGTGCTGAAAAAAAGTGTTATTTAGAGTAAAATTCTCATGACTAGTGAGACAGCAATTTCTTTTGGTCTTTTTAAATAAACCCAATAAATTTTCAATGATAAATACATTCTTTTTTTTCATCAGACCTGTAGTACTTTTGGAATACCTCTCAGAAAGTACCTCTTGCTCAGGGTTACTTTATGTTACATGTAAAACACATCTGCAAGGAAAAACTAAAAAAGAGAAGAGAGGAAACAAAAAAATCCAGTATTGTGATTTTTTTTCTTAAAGTTGTAGGGTTTTTTACTTTATAATGGTTTCAAATGTTAATTAATATAAAGCTGCTGGAAATTCCCAGGCAGGTGGCAGTCCAAGAGACTGGTGTCTCCTCTTTTTTCCCTAAATGGGTTTGTCCATAACAGTAGAGAACTTCCCTTGTTGAGGCTCCTCATGTGATCTAAAGAGAGATGCCCTTCCAGATAATTAAAAAATAATCATCCCTTTTTCATTCTGTTCTCAGACTCACTGTATAGCCTACAAGCATGGACTTGCTGCCTCTCTAGCCCACTGTCCTCACCAGCTCCTCTTGGCCTTTTTGGAGTGAGAATCTCATCTCCCCACTATAGCCTGTATTGTAGCCCATCAGGAAATAACTGTGGAAATAACTAATGGAAATTCTCTTTCTTGCCAATTACTTTAAAAAAAAAAAATAATTAAAAAATACCCTTTTTATAAACAAAAAGTTCTTTTTTGTTTTCATTACTGTAATTCTAGATATTTTTGTTATTTCTGTGACATGTGCCAGTGCCGGCGTTGCACTATTGCTATTACCCTGCTGCTAATCTTGCTGTTTCTACCTATCTGCTACTCTAACATGGCAGAACAGAAACTTCTACACTTATGTAAACAATGGATCCAAAATAGAATCGTAGAGTTGTAGAATGCATTAGATTGGAAGAGATCTTTAAAGGTCATCTAGTCCAACTCTCCTGCAGTGAGCAGGGACATCTTTAAGTAGATCAGGTTGCTCAGAGCCCCATCAAGCCTGACCTTGAATATCTCTAGGGATGAAGTCACCACCACCCCTCTGTGCAACCTCTGCCTGTGTCTCACCACCCTCACAGTAAAGAACTTCCTGACATCTAACCTAAATCTACCGCACTCTGGTTTAAAACCATTGCACCTCATCCTATCCCTACATGCCCACGTAAACAGTCGCTCCCCATATTTCTTATAGGTCCCTTTCGGGTACTGGAAGGTCACTATAAGGTCTCCCTGGAGCCTTCTCTTCTCCAGGCTGAACAGCCCTAACTCTCTCAGCCTGTCTTCATAGGAGAGGTGCTCTAGCCCTTTGAACATTTCTGTGACCTTCATCTGGACCCACTCCAGCAGGCCTATGTCCTTGGGTTGAGAGCTCCAGAGCTGGACAAGATACTCCAGGTGAGGTCTCACCAGAGTGGAGGGGCAGAAGCACCTCTCTTGGTCTGCTGGCCACGCTTCTTTTGATTCAGCCTGGGGTGTGATTGGCCTTCCGGGCTGCGAGTTCACATTGTTGGCTCTTGTCAAGCTTTTCTTCCACCAGTACTCCCAAGTCTTTTTCCTCAGGGCTGCTCTCTATCACATTATCCCCCAGCCTGTACTGATAATGAGGATTGCCTCGACCCAGGTGTAGGACCTTGCACTTGACATTGTTGAACATCATGAGATTCGCATGAGACAACTTCTCCAGCCTGTCCAGGTCCCTCTGGGGGGCATCCCATCCCTGTGGAATGTCTACTACACCACTCAGCTTGGTGTCATCTGCAAACTTACTGAGTATGCACTTGATCCCACAGCGTCATTGATGCAGATATTAAACAGTACTGGTCCCAGCACCGACTCCTGAGAAATGTCACTTGTCACTCAATCTTCTATTCATTTGTACAGTTATTCTTATATTCAGACCTTGAGGCTTCTCTTTATTTTCTGTTGAAATTAACAGCTTTATATTTATATTGCTTTACATTTCTGTTTCTCATTTATGTAAAATTCAAATGTAATATTTAAGTGGAATATAGTAAAAGAATAAATACATATGTGAAACATTTCTAAATTTTAGTAAGAAAAAATTGTAAAGTAGCAAATTAATTTTATTCTTCTTTTTTTTTTTAATAGTTTGTGCTAGGTGATTTCAAACTCTTTCAGGATAGACAGCCTTCCCAGCAAGTTTGGATAGGATGTTATGATCTTTGGAGGGATAAAAGAAAGTTTGGAAGCTAAAATAATAGGTCAGTTTTTGATGAACAATCTCTGTGATCAAAACATTATAAAATAAGTGACATCATGAAATATTCTCTATCTAAAAGGTCTATAAAGCTTGCTTAGAGTTTGCAAGAAAACATTTGAAAAGTTACATTTGTCAGAAAACTGTAGATTAAACTCTGTATGCTAAGATTTTTTTTCTGATGTAAGGATAAGAAAAATGTTGTGTTGAAGCAAGTTTGTCACAAGGAATAATGTTAAAATAGGGTTCGTGAATTCTGAGAATGTTGTTCTTAATATATTGTGCCCTACCAAGCTAAAAATAATGCGAAGTTTTACCTCATCAAGTGGCCTTTGACCTCTCATTGAATGCTCACAATACATTTGTTAGGGAAAAAAAAAAAGCCAGGAGAATCATAAGACAGGTAAAGTCAACTCACATTTGAGTAAAATACATTCCCTACTCTGTATATTCGCTTTTGGCATTTCTACTTCTGCTCTGCCTACTGAGTCTGAAATACCTGTTGACCTTCTAGACTGCAAAGCAGTAATCTTAGAGAGGTGACTTCAGTGTTTCTTCGACAAGGGCTCAAAGAGTGCTTGCAAGTATTTTTTTTTAAAGAAGAAAAAATAAGAACTTTTGTCTATAATTATATATATACATTTACATATATATTATCATCTATATATATAACTAAAATATATATAATCCCTGAAGTAAGCCTCCCTTAATTGACAGTGACATTCTATAAATTCGAGTCATTAGAATGTTACAAAAAGATGGCAAGTTAAAAAGGGGAATCGCACTTTCAGAAAACTTGAGATGAGCTGTTCAATACCTAAAAAGGAAAATACTAGAAACAGAAGTGCGTAGTTAATATATCTAATAATTTAATTCTCTGCTAGCTGCTCTTCTGTGCAATGGTTCTTCATCCATCTCGACAGGTGTTTGCTAGTGTCTGGAATCTAGCCCATGCCCATATACATGACAAGATGTTTTTTAACCTCCAACACAGAAACAATACCTGTTTCCTCCCATCATATTAACAAGGAACTGGGAGCCCTGGTTGTCTTTTTCCTGAGTGATGGATATTTTGAGCTACTGTTATTTCTTTTTTTCTCCAGTTATTCTTTTTCCACAAAATCACAATTGCAGAATTGCTGATTTTCTCAAATGCATCTAAGGACTCTGTTCAGTGGTTTATTTGGTTACAAGGGAGGGTATTTCATGTTGATCATGTAATCAAGTTCTTTGCAGCACCCTACAAAATTAGATATATCTTGCCATATGAAAAAATTATAATACTAACTTCATGATGTTCCACTTTAATCCCTTCTACAGCACATTGTGGATTAAAATCCTAATAAAACCCTGCCATTTTAATCATTACTTTAAAATGCTGTTGACACAATAAAAATTGCTCAGTCATGTCCTGCACACATAGAGGGCAAGAAGTTGTTAAATTTAAACTTCTAAAAAAACCAGAAAATGAAATATTAAAGCAAACACAGATTTATTCTATAAAGATTTATATGTGGACCTACATTTTTCCCCACCACTGATATTGCTCAATTACTTATACTCTTTCTTACGCACTATGGGAACATCTTCATGGCCACACAGCTTCACTGTTCTCTTCTTCCCTGGGCACCACTTGTACCTCAGTTCAGGGAACACAAATATGGATCTCAACACAAAGTTAGGGAAAACATTATTCCTTCCCCTGCACCCTTTGGAACTGGTACTGGGAACCAGATGAGATTCAAAGGTTAACAAACTGCCAGTTGGTGATGAGTTCTTAATTTCTTGTGGGCTTCACATCAAGAAGATAGGCTGTCAGAAAGTGATAAGTTTAACATGTACAAGCAACCTCTCTTAAGGGCTAGAATTAACTCATTTTACTTTCCAGGTAGAAAAACTTATGAAGCATTGTGAAAAATATCCAAGAATATACAAGGAATATATAGTCTTCTTTAAACTGGTACTTGTTTTACTGATGTGTTACTCTGAGGTCAAACCCTGATGGGTTCACTAGAGACAGACTAGCAGAGCTTTTGATGCAATTAATGCAAACATATTAAGGAAGAATGTGGCCCATTTTGGTGCTGACTGTTATAAATATAAGGATCTAACCAAGAAGACTGACATTTTCAGAACTAGATTGTACATAAGGAAATGATGGATAACCTTAACGTCATGACAGCTTTTATGCAATTGAGATAGTGTGTAATAAAAATATTGTTATTATATTGCTGCTATTATTATTACATCATTCTATACAGTTTTAAAAGGAGGTAAAGTGAAATCTGGTCATTTTTTATATGTTTCAATCTGTACTATTTTTAGATTAACTCTTTGAAAATCTTTGCAAAATGTAGTTTAGGAACATATACAGTGTGGAAAGCAAAATATCTGAAAGCATCAGATCATTGCCAGTGCATGCTAAATTTTATATTAATTACTCAAGATCTTTTTTGGACTGCAAGCCAAATATAGGTACTGACATTTCTTCAGCATTAAATTACATTTGCTTGTCATTAGTATATACGTACAGAACTTCATTGCTTATCTGCCAATTTTGGCAACAGGGCTGCAGAGTCATCGTTCTCCAAGAGCATCTCAAGATAGAAAAATTCTCATTTATCAAAATACCTCTTCTCTCAGTTCCACTCTATCTGACAACTTCCAGCTGTAAACTTGCAGTTGAGATCCTCTCTACAGTTCTGTGGACTTTCTTTCTGTCATGAATAATGTACAAAAAAACTACTTTGGTGTAGACTGTTTTCTGCTTGTCACAACACAAATTAGAGTGAGGTCTTTTAGAATGATATTGATTTTTATAAATACAGTTTACAAATTTCTCCTTCATCTTTGTGACTAAAATCAGGAACACTGGCACTTCTTCAGCACTATTCTTAGCAAATCTGAAAAAAAAAATCCCAGCTGTTACCCAGAGCACTAGAAAAAATACAAGAAAAAACACTAGTACTCCAACTGTAAGTAAACTAAGGTGGAAGACGAGAGCACGGATCTTTTATATTAGAGATTTAAAATTAAAATTACCACTTTGAGATAATAACTTTTACAGGGCCTTATGCGTGTGTATGTGTATAAAAATTTCTTCACAAACTTATCTGGAGACAAAAGAGAAAAGAAACGGTGTAGATAATGTATTTAAAGACAAGAATTTAGTTTTCTACCTATAGTCTTGGTATTGTGTTTTCTTTTTCAAAAGAATTGTTTGACAAATGGCTCTCAGTCTTTCTAGTGTCAGTCTTTGGTCCTGTGCTAATAGACTTTGAATTTCTTCTGTAATACGTTTTCAGTCTTTCTGTTTCCTATTTTGTTTTGTTTAGTGGCACGCTGAAACAGTCTTTTACCCCAGCTAAGAAATTACAAGCTATTTTTCTTTCACAAAAGCATTTCTATATCCAATCAGGAAGAGACAGTACAGGCACAGAGAGGTGTTTTTGGGAAGGTGGGTAGAAATAAAAAAAAATAATATGGTTACTATCCTGATTTGAGAGCACTAGGATAAATTTTTCTAGGGCTGCTTGACACTAGTGGCAATCACAGTGGGGGAGGAGGGGCAGGTGTGCCTATGGGGAGAAAAAAATGGGTCAGGTAACCCAAATGGACCAATCACAGTATTTCTTCCTGTGGTGCTCAGTATAAAAGGGCCCTAAGAAAAGCCTTAAGGTTTTTAGTGCCTGCTGTGCTGGAAGGAGCATCATTGGCTGTTTGTCATCCCTTCCCGTGCTGCTGGTGTTCATGCCTCCTGTTTTCGCGCTGCAGAGGAGCACCATTTGATGGGACAGATTGTTTTCCCATGCCTTGCTGACTGGGGGCCGCACAGCTCTTTTTTTTTTTTTTTTTTTTTTTT
>NW_009696547.1:0-6783 GCF_000703405.1 Apaloderma vittatum
AAAATAAAATAAAATAAAATAAAATAAAGTACTCTTGAGGCTTCTGAAAGCTCAGCCTAATTTTCCACAGAGCTGGACAAGCAGCAGAGATTCACCCCACGTGGTTTATATTACAGTTCCCCAGCAAGCGATGTGCTCTGTCTGCACAAAGGAGTACCGTGTCCCACTGCAGGAAACACCATCAATCCTCATGTTGCAAACACTATATTAAAAGTCACGAGTACCGATGGTTCCACCTGCACCAGAAACAGTCTGAAGAGGCAGGCTATGGAGGGCTGAGAATGAAACCAAACCGAGCTTGGACAGCCTGCTATTTTCCCAGGAACTGGAGAGCTCCTCCTTAGGTCCAAGACTACGTGGGCTTCAAACTGGGGAGAGCCAGGAGTAGAAGATACTTCGTCTCACCATCATGACATCGCAACCCACGCTCTCTCCTCCTCTGCTTTCCTTCCCTACCAGCTAATAAGACGACTCGTGTTCTTCACAGGTGCTCTCAAAACTACACTGGATTTTCCAGGCAACAAGCCAGTTTCCTAAAAGCGACCTTGTAAATAGTTCTCAGTGAATTCACTTAAACAAAGATGCGTTAGCAAAGTTTAGCTTCCAAATGCTGGTGAAAAATAAAATTAAGCAAATTCTGAACATTTTTTGTCCAAGAACCCAGCAATATTTAAAAGTTGATAGCCATTTTTGCAGTTATCTGCTACAGAAACAACACTTCACCTTTCATCTTTATGCTCCTGGAAAATAAACTGTTTTCCATATTACACTTTTATACTTTTATTACTTCATCTCCAAACAGGGCAGAAATTCCAGAAAGCCTGAAAACTAAAAACTGTGAATGAATGTGGGTTATTTTCTAGTCAACTCCCTAAGCTTGTGGTGCACATATCTGGAATTTTAACATTTTTTGTAAATCACCAAATATTGAAAAATAAAAAAAGTACTAAAAAGAACAAAGAATCTCACATATACATTTTCATGAAAGAGAATAAATGTTGTATTATCCTTCTTGTGATTTTGTGTAGTCATTTTTTATAGTCACATTGGGGAACGATAGGAAATATAACCAAATAGGATTATGACATCAAGCGTTGGGGACATTTTATGCGTTTTATCAATCTTGCAATAGGCTAGTAACCATGAGGGGCTAATGGAAACTGTAACCCCCAAATTTATAACCCCAAATTTATTTTCAAAGGGAAATTCTTCTGCTACGTAGATCTTATTTGTGTGGGAAAACTCAATTACTCCAGGGTTCTTGCACCTGACTCATTTCTTTTATGATGCTCTTTGCTATAAGTGCTTATTATGATTCGATAACCCAGTTACAAATAAACTGTGACCCTCTGCTCTTATCTCCAAATTTGCAGCTTTCCAATTTGTCACAGTTAGTGGAGAACTTGACTTCTTATTAATTACTACCGTGGGGTCCTAAAGGGAGTTGTGGAGCTACAGCATCATCCCCACTCCTGTGGGGTATCACTGGGCAGCTCAGAAATCTAAATCTTTGTAGCGGCAGTTGGCTTCTTACTGGAAGAAAAAAGCCCAACCAACCAACCAACCAAACCAAACCCACACAAAACAAACTAATCAAAAAAACCCCACGACCCCAAACAACCAAACAAATCGAAAACCCCAAACCATAAAAACACAACCAAACCAATAAAAAACTATCCAAACCAAACACTGAAGAGCCCACAACTGCTCAAAAAAGTCAGTGGAAAAGGGTACCTCAATTCCATATTTAGCGAAAGTTACAATGACTTTCCAAAAGCATAGAGCAGTCTTTAATATATAAAACTTTTCTATACTCTAACTGCAGAATCTTAAAAAATCCCACTGCTGTTTGACAGCATCCTGCCTCACTCACAGCACACACAGAAAGTACCAAGTATAATGATTCTGGAAACCATCAGCAAGAATAAGATTTTTTATTTTTTTTCTGTACCACTGCTCCCAAGGCTCACACCCAAGTCATCCTGGAGAGGTACCAACCCAACGAGCACGTGTAAGATGAGGAAACTTGCCCAGAGAAGCAGCACCACAGATGTTAGCTAGGTCTGCACTCACCACTTCCATCCACAGGCTTTTCTGTTCCTATGAGCTGGCCCAGTAAGGCTCATTGAGGAAGAACTCAAATTTTGGGACAATATTGGCCCTGCTGAAGGGACGGAGTCCACCTCCTCCCAAGGATGCTTCCGTCCTATATGGCTGGATGAAAGGTGACCCTCCTGCAGCAACACAAAAAGCTTCTTGCAATCTTTTTCTCCTGCTCAGGAACCTGCTGGAAATGCCCTGACGCAGTTTGACACCTTCCAGGGCAGGACGGGCACAAGTCTCTGGGATGGGCCCTGCGTGGGAATGGGGCAGGGGAGGGAACCGCAGATTTTGCGTGAATTCGGCATTTCCTTGAAGCTTTTTAACAGAAAGATAATTGAAGCAAAGCAAAAATTGCTGAAAGCCTTCTAATTACAAAGCCCTGGCGAAGAAATTCCTATCATCCATTAATTATTAGCAGCGTTTCCACAGTTAAGTGAGAGATGATAAATACGCAGCTACCGTCTAATATGACTTACTAAGCCCCAAAGTTAAACAAATAAAATCTAATTTGCAATGTACACTCTTAAATATTTCATCCATTAGCCACTGCTAAAATAATTCAAATATTCACTCTGAGCACCCTTTATTTGGACTGTATCCAGTGCACTCAAGGAATAATTCTCAGCATCAATTAATGACCAGTTCTCATCCTGAACATACAATATGTATTTGTGATGTCTGAAACACACTCTCGCCATGCTCTGAATGAGGTGAAGTCAAATCCAAGCTAGGCGAAGGTAGCTGCTTCATTTCAGTGATCTCTTCGTGTTTTAATTAATGTCATCAACAGGAATATATTGATTCGGTAAGCTGGTTTTTAATCAATTATCATACCCAAAGCTTGTGGCTTTTTAAAATTCTTTGCTACTGCGTGCAGGAAGGCTTTGCCTTGAAAGAAGGGGGGAAAAAAGAAAAAAAAAAAGAAAACAGAAAGAAAAATGAATGTTTCAATCAGTTCTAATGCTACCAAAATCCATAGTACTTAATTTATCGAATCTCCTGTTAGTGAATGAACAAAGGTAAAAATAACAGGCTAGTTATAAACTAGTACTATGATGATGACATTGTGAATTATTTAAAAAGGGCATATTCAGTGTGACCATAGAGCCATCAATCATAATAGACATTGATGAGAAAAAGAGGTTTCAGTCACTTCCTATCTGCCAGGAGAACAATTCTATCTCGCAGGTAGCTGTGAAGTGCCGCTGACCCGATGTCACTCGCATTGTTGCTCTACCCTTTGAACGGGGAGAGCAGATTCTCTCAATATTAGAATCGAATGAGTAAATAAATTCTCAGTTCACCGCCACACTCCTTCAGAGTGCACACTTCAATTTGTCTAACAATGGGGAGGACAGAAAAGCAGAAATCTCTTAAAGCAGGGATGAATTTTTTATGGATGCTCAAATCCAGCTGCAAAGAATGGGGCTTTAAATGGGAGCAGCGCTGCTTTTAGCAGGAGCCCCTAGAGACAAAGTCCTGGGGAAGGGGTTTGTGTTGGATTCAGCCCTTCCCTCTCTCTCTCCCTCCCTCCCTCCTCAAGACTCTGCCACCAAAACTCTCCTTTGTGGTGCCCACCTTCACCTCCACAATAGGAAATGGAAACAGCCTCCGCATCTCCTGGCACTTCCAGACTCCAGTTTCCTAAACAGCTGGTGAGAAACCTGTCTTAAATCAACCCGAATACTCCGTTGGCTTCGAAAGGAATCAAATGTTGCAGCTGGAAAGATGACTGTTGAGTAAGGAGGGAGAAAAAAAAAAGGCACTCCAACTTTTAATTTGTGCCGGATTAATCTAGGAGAGTCTCTTTCACCTGGTGCCCCACGTAATTATATCTTAAACTTTCACTCAGATCACATGTTTCATCATTGTTGGTTACTCTAATTAGCCCACGGATTCCTGCAGCTGCAAAGACAGCACAGAGGAAGGAATAAATTGCGCCGAGCTCCAGCTTTACACAAAAAACGCTCTGCCTGGCATCACGGAGACGCTTCCCCCAAACCTCAAGTCCCCAACCAAGCTTTGCCAAATTCCACCAGCCTCCACTGTTGAGCACCGGCACCGATAGCATGGAGGCAATGCAGGGATATAGGAGGATGCAGGGGTATGGGGATAGGGGAAAGCAGAGGTGCAGGGGTATGGGGATGCAGGGGTACGGGGATGCAAGGATGGGCGGATGGAGAGATACAGGATGCAGAGAGATGGGGGTGGAGAGATGCAGAAATTCAGGGACATGGGGATGTGGGGATGCAGGGATACAGGGATATGGGGATGAAGGGATATGGGGATGAAGGGACGCAGGGATACAGGGATGTGAGAGGATGCAGGGATGCTGGGGCAGGGGGACCACCCCATCTCCTCACCCATGTTACGGTCCCCAGCTCTTCACCCACTCCTCATCTTTGCCCCCGCCACCACTGTGCCAGTGGCACATCCCAGGAGTCTATTCATCTCCGCGTAACCCCGTACTGCTCCGAAAACTGTACATTGCCACTTAATTGTTGCTAACAGGTAAATCAAAGGTAAAAGCGAACTAATTAATTTTCCGGCTCAGTTTTATTTTACTGTTACTGTTTTGAGAAAATATAACTAAGCCCCATTAGTGTTAAGGTAAGACCATGAAACAACATAATATAATGCAAGAAAGACATTTAATAGCATAGAGGAATGTTAAATTACTAATTAACTCCAAGTTACTGTATAAAAAAGCATAGTAATTTACAGGATTATTGCAATATGCAGCTTAGATTGCCACAAGGGTCAGCTAGGGAGCATTTCCTTCTATTTCTTTCAGTGTGGTGGTTATTGTAAAATTCCTCTCACATTAAAATGTACTGTCCTTACCCACAGTTCATTGCTGCTAATTAGCAGCAGTTGAGATTTCCCTAGCAGTCATTTTCTCTATGTTAAGCTGCCAAATGTTACCAACTGCTCAAGATGCTCCAGTGCTGAGTGTCCAGCTGCCCGCCCTGCTCCCCAGCACCGCTGCCTCCGCCGCCGGTTCAGTGCCTGGGCGAGGGAAACGCTAATCAAATTATTAGTCCTGCTCTTTGTTATATCAAGGCAGGTTAGCAGAAACCTTCTGGCGCCTTTGGCTGAGCTACAGACCTTAGAAATGTCTAGTTTTTATTTTTTTTTCCCCCTTCCTCTTTTTTTTTTTATGCCTAAACATGCAATATACTGCTGAAATGCTTGGAACTGGAAGCTCTCCAATACGTTTTTTGTTGTTGTTGTTCAAAAACAAGTATTTCCACATTCTATTTAAACTTTTATTTAAACAAGAAAGCAAGAAAAAGCATGTTTTAGTTTTTACCTAAATATATAAGAAGAATTCCATAACTTTGATTAATAATTGATTAAATAAACCATCCACACATCAAAGGCAGGAAGAAGAGCTGTTCCACAGAAAGGCTAGACTATCAAATAGCGCTTTGTTGTCTTAAACACGGCTCAGATCTGCAGCATTACATAGCTCGTTGCACATTAATGTTTGAGGTTATAAATGGCAGTGTTTTCTAAAGTGTTTTTTATTATTATTATTACTATCCTAAAGAGCAAAAGAATTTACCTCCCTTTTTTTTTTCCTAATTAAACACCAACAGTTTTAAAACGTAAAAATTTGGACAATAATCACACAGCCTCATCTTATCCTCTCTCTTTTGTTGGCTTTATGACTAATTTATGTTTAACCTTCTTGAGAATCCACGCTTGCAATACACTTTCTAAAAAAATTCAAAGCAACTTTCGCTGGTGTCCAACAGCAGTGCAAAAGGTCTTGGGAGCTGTGAAATGGCTCGGAATTGAAAGAGGTGACACGATCTTCTTCACCTCCTTTTCACAGGAGTAAGAGCAATCAGGAAACAACTACTAATAGCTTCATCAAAATTAGGCTTCTCCATCTTCATACCAATTATTTCACCATTGCTGTCTCAAGTTTCATGTGCCACACACACAAAAAAAAAAAGAAAATAAATCAGGCCACTGAATTGCAGTGCATTTCCCAGAATCGCTTAATGAAAGTAGGATTTGGGTTTCAGGTTTCTCCCCTCCTACCCGCTGATATTCCTTTTTTAAATTTCCAAAGTTGGCTGAAGCATAAAACACCTGGATATACTTATGCCTCACGAGAAAGGATTCTAAAATTTACTTACAACAGGAGTGAAAAATTCATTGTGCTGACAAGAATAAATCCATTCATCCAATGATCAAAACAGTAGCCCAAGGGTAACAAAGAACAAGTGTCAACCACATTTGCTCTGAAGTTCCACAAAAATCCCCCCGGGGAATTCCAGTCATGATGCTCTATATCTATATTTATATAAGAATATTTTTTTTAAAAAGGCAGGAATAGAAAAGGCAAAGGGACTACATTTTGGGGATCTTAATCAGATCAAAAACTTTTAAACTGGTTTAATATTTCCTTCCAAACGTGATGGCCATAGTATTTCAAAATGAAGTGTGTTACTCAGGGCTCAGAGATACCTTTTTTCCCTCTATGATGTGCAGGGATCTGCATCTAATGCCCAGAAGATTACATACATACAGATATATATATACACACATATATATATGTGTATGTATATGTATATACACACATACACATACATACATATCTATATATATATTTGTATGTTGTGTACCCATGCTGTAATTTAGGTGGTACTTCCTTGAACACTCTTT
>NW_009696547.1:6814-9893 GCF_000703405.1 Apaloderma vittatum
TTTTAACGGCAAAATCTCCTTAATGCTCCTCAAGAGATTACATATATATTCTTGTAGGTGAGGAAGAGAGCTGAAGACAGTTCATGCCGAATTTCTCTCCCCAAGCCCGGCCAGCGGCTCCACACCGCACTTATATATTCCGAACCCTGAGCATATGCTTAAACACATTTCTATCCGACAAAAATAGAGGCGAGCGCCCAAGTGGAGGTTGAAGCCAGGGAGGAGATGAAAGTCAAGCCTGGATTTCTGCTCTCTGGTTTTTTTTTCCTACGATTTCATGTGCTCTTGGAGTTTCTCTCAGTGCTTTGACCCTGCCCAGTGATTATTGCAGCATCGTGTTCACCCCATTCTTTTGCCTGCATCATTGCCAAAAAAAACCCCAACAGAGATCAAGACAAGTAACAGGCATGCGACTCAAAAATATTCAGATATATTTTTAATATAAGCATTATATTTGTGTGTCGATGGGGAGGTTCAAATGCATATGGGCAGAGGAGGTGTCGCTTCTCTGTGCGACTCCAAAAATTCCTGGATGCAGTTGATAATCTTTGATTATTTTTCAAAAAATGAGGGTGTTTTTTTTCAATCCTAGCTAGCTAGCAGATACAGCCAATGACAAGCCTATTTCCATACTGGCAAGGGTTCATATTACTTTGAATTATTAAATCCAGCCCACGGTTACAGATACTGTATGTGCTCACAGAGAGAAAGTACACACACCCATGCACAAACTTTACATGAAGATTGAAAAGCAAGGCAGAAGAATAAATAGACTGGTGGGGAAAAATAAAATATTTAGCACCTAGTTTTCATTTATAGGTAGTACAATAGGTCACAGTTCTCCGCTTTTTCCGCACTTAAAAATAAAACCATTTTAAAAGACACCGGTACCGTGGTTCTGAGCGTTTTTGCAAGACTTTATACATTTGCTCATTTTTATGAACTCGGACCACCCGAAAGCACCCTACAGGTGCTATCACCGGGGCGGTGTAAGCCAGAAAAATCAGAAAACAACCAGCTAAATGTATTTTTTCTTTTTTTTTTTTTAAAAGCTCCACCTCCATTTCATCATCTGAAATCCTCACTTTCCACCAATTTTTGACCATTCAGCCAAGATTCATCCCTCCACCCCTCTCTCCCGGGGGGGGGTGCACACCCCACCAGCACCCTGCAGGCTTGGGGGCGGCAGTGCTCGACTCACCCCAGAGCTCTTCCTGCCACCGAGCACGGCGGGGACTGGTCCCCACAGCCGTGCTCCTGCCGAGCATCCTCACCCGGGGCTGGCACAGAGTGGGGCGAGACGCACACTGAGTTGGGTACTGGCCGTAATCAAAGTGGCAGAGACGTCACCGTCCATCTATAGCATTCTCCCCTTGCTGCGGCAGCCCAGGCACGGATAACTCCAAAAATAATCACACTGATGCTGCTTACTGTTACCAGTCAAGTAGATCTAGTGATTCCAGCCCAAGGAGCCGGTAAACAATCTCAGGAAAACACCAAGGACCAGAGTACTTGTCTGCTGCTACACACTCAGAGTGATTTTTTTCCAGGTCCCATGTGGAAAAAGCGATAAAGATGACGACGGCGGTGAGTTTCCAGAGTGGTTCTGAAGGAGCAGCATTGTTTTTCACAGCATTCATCGTTAACGTCAGCATCTTGAATAGTGGGGAAGCAAATCAAGTGTCAACCCCAAAGGTGGTGACCCTGCCCGCACCCTTGCAGGAAGCAGGAGCCCTACCCATAACCTGGCTGGAAAGATTATCTAATTAACACCAGCCCAATTAACCAGCACTTGCCAGAATTAAACAGGTGGCAGTGCAGCCATTACCTGCAGAAAGGAAAACACAATGCAGGGAGTAAAAGAGGCACTGCTGACAAAACTGGCAGCAATATAAGGATGTGTAGTCACAACAATGCAAGAATGTTTTTTTTAAAGTTCTTTTCCCCTAAAATGCTGTATTCAGACATACAGTGAACTTCAGAGCACCAATCTCTGTATTCCATTCGCTGAGTTTGACTGAGTTGGGTTAAACCATACATGCTCTGAAATGCCTTTGTGTGCAGGCCATCACTGGGAGCAAAATATTTCCTTCCTACAGTGACAATTCAAAAAAAGAAATTCCATCAGATTTTTAAAAAAACCCATAAAGACGAAGCCTGTGTGTTATGGGAAGGGGTTATCTAACCCGACGCACAGCTACGTTGCTTTTTAAAAACATTCAAATTGATACATCCTCAATAACTTTTAACTTACGGCGCACTCTTACCAGAAGGAAAAAAAAATGCCAAAAACCAATGGCTTTTGAAAGTTTTAAAGATTACATTTCCTGACTGCAGATTCTTCATGCAAAATTATCCCATGGGTGTGTTTCTAAGGATTGTCACTCCATGCACGTGAAGATCTACACTTTCAGGTAACACAGTTCCAGAGCAGCTAGACCTGTCGGGAAAACAGGCTGCTGTAGGCAAATGAGCTAATCAAGTGCCAGGTCAGAATTTCAGAATTACATATATCGCGTTTAAAAAAAATGGCATTAACTAAAATTTAAAGAAACAACTTGTTATTTCGTAGGGAACTTGAAAAATTAAATTGCTTGCTTGATTTGAACATACTGAGATAATATTAGCACTTCAAAACAAATTTTTGGTATTTCAGGACTTAACTGCAACTCAAAACGTGCCCGAAGCACAAGTGGGTAAAGTTTGAGAGGACACTGATCTCAATCTCCAACTAGCAGCTGGTACGTTCTGGTAGCTGCAGGATTTTAATTTCGCTGTTGAATCAGAGAAAGAGGTGTCTGCATTAATCTTACTGCTAATTAATGCACTAGTTGATCTGCGCTAGCTAGACCAGGACAACACATTTTTTGGGTTGCCTGGGTTGTTTGCGTTTCCGAAATTATCAGCACTGAGTTTTTATAATGATTTGAGCCCAACTCCTCTGCTTATTGAAACCTAATTGCTGCCGCCAGCTTTGCAGACAACAAGGTTAACTTCATCACAGCGTTGCAATCACGAACAACCCCCGGCTCTTTCTTCCAACCATGCTCACGGTCTATCGGTCACGTCTGTCCACGCC
>NW_009696547.1:9924-22592 GCF_000703405.1 Apaloderma vittatum
GAAGAGGTCACAGAGACTCTCACTAACAGTTCTGACAATTTATGCTTTGAGCTTCAACGAGCTTTTGCTTTGATGCTCTGAGATGCCACCTCAGTACTTACTGCAGTCACCCTCTGCTTCTTGCAGAAACTTCAGTATCTTGATTCAGGTCAAATTTCTTTTTGATTCTAATAGTTAATATCCTTCACCTTCCTGCCTTCCTCCCTCCCTCGAAAAGGATTTAAATAAAAGAGTTTTCTTGTGCTCTGCTTCAAGATATGGTCTTTCTGGTCATTGCTATCTTCATAAATCATTATTTATTAATGAAGTGCTAGCTCAGTCTCCTCACTGATGGTACACTTCAATATTCAGCATCACCTTCCTTTCAGCTTAGCTTCACTGTTCTTATCAGCTTGCAGGGGAGATGCTCAAATAAAATGCATTTTAGATTTTTACCAGCTATTGTAGCCACTCTATTCTTGAACACGGCCCTGGGGCATGTCTCAGATGTAGTGTGGTCCTTTTTATTACATATTTTTTCTTTTTTTTGCATCGTGTAGAAAGGAAATTCCAATATTTCTAGCAACTAGTGTTGCTCTTTACAAACTGAGGAGAGGGAGGTCTTTATCGACGCATGTAGAGGACCTTCTGCAGCAGTGCTATCAGCATGTCTGAATATCTCTGTGTAACGGCACTCCAAAAGAGTGCTGACGTTTTTGCTGACATATTAAGAGCTTTAGTAGTGCTACATATAAGTTATCTAACCACAGCCAAATATTAAGCCTCTCAAACCCATTCTGGATCACAGAGTGATATACATGGGTATCCCTCATTATTGTTCATGAGGCCTCCTCTGAAACACTAAGAATATGGATGTTTAAAATCTTATTAAAATTTAAACTATCACACTTCACATTTTTAGGATCACTCTTTTTCTCTGAAGAAAAATACATGGCACATACCATTGCTTTGTGAAAAGATTCTGAGCTAAGTTTTCAGCTGAAATCCTGACAAAGCACAAAACACACAATGCTTCTCCTGACCCTCCTCGTGATCTTTGTCACCAGCACCACCAGCCTCAGGTTCAGCTCTCGACACCTTATTTCACTTTCAGCTCTTTCCTCCGCTTGCAACCACACATATCTTATCCTGCCTCTCCTTGCAACCTCGTCAGCAACCCCCGGAGCTGCTGCTCTGTAAAAGCTGCAATGAATGGTCCCATGGTGTCCCATGGGGAAGAAGCACCCTCCTAGGGGAGGACCATTCCAGGGCTTTAAGATGACTCAAATACCGCTCCTTCTTCACCCAGCTGGCCAATGCCAGCAGCTGTAATGAGTTCACCCAAAACACTCAGACCTCCACAGCGTTACTGAGGCTCTTGCTGAAGACCACGTCCCTCGGGTGCCTACTCAAAGAGTCAGGAAGGTCCACCAGGCATTGTTTGCTCCTTTCCCATCCCCTGCTCTGGCTGCTCTTGTGCTCCGTTGGCCAAACCCAAGCATCTACAGCAAGGTCTCACCTCTCCCTGAACCAGGGATACTCCAGCAGCCAGCAGCTCCTGCTCAAACCTTGCACCTTAAACACTTAACTGGACAATTCATGCCTGTTTTTTACAGCTCCAGCACAGCCAATTTTGGTCTCACCAACCTTCTGTCCCTCACAAAGACTGTCCAGGCAGCTCCAGTGAAACCTGGTTGTCCCCAGGCCACAGCGGTGCCAGGAGGGCAGCCATCTCTCTCACCTCTTTCTTGGTCAGGTAGTATCCCAGTAAGATGTTCTCTGCAAGCACAGACCATCACCACCATCATCCAAACCTGGGTCATGAGAAAGCTGCAGCCCCAGCGAAGATCCCAGCATGGCAGCTAGCCTACCTCAGTGTTAGACCCCAAATTATTTTGGTTTATTCTACCGTGACAGCCTGGTGACATCCAGTTCTTGCCCTCCAATATTTTTTTAATTACTTCACACCAAATAACTTTCATTTTTTGAGGGGGGCGCATGTGAGCAATGGTATTCCACAGCTACATTTTAACTCTTGATTCTCCCCAAGAAACTTGAAAAATGTAACATTCTGAATTTATTCTTGAAAACAGGAGAATAGAGAAGCTGGATTTTAATATTTTTTTACCATGTTTTATATGCGATTGGGAGATTCTCTGCTCCAGAAAACCCCTTCTAAAATTCCAACAAAAATGCACCCTGGTCCCTCCCTGTGCAAGCTGGGGAAGGATGGCAGCCAGGACCAAATGCCTCTGGGAGGGGACTGACCCCTCAGCAGCAAGAGCTGGTGCAGATGTTCCCTCCTTCCCCTCCTGCCCTAGATGTTTATTGCATTTTCTGCCTTGTGGTCCAAACGGATAAATCTTACAACTTCCTTCTGCATAGCTTCATAAAGAGAAGGTAAAAAAATTTAAAAAAAAAAGAAAAAGGAAAAGGATAAAACCCCAGAAAGCCCAGAGCCTCCTCCCCCTGTCACGTCCCCGCGTGCCTCAGCTGCACATCATACATGCGGAACATTGAACCATCCCCTTAAATATTATGACATGGAGAAAATCACATTGTGCTTTAACCTATCAACAAAGGAGCAAAGCAATTACAGAGCTAAACACAGTCGAGGAAGACCCAATAAAGAGAAATCCAAGAAAATTTGGTGAAAATTCTTAAGGGGCCTTACAATGTTTAATCATGCTTCAGGCCTAAATTAATATTCTGCTTCTAATTCAAAAGACTGAACCACAAAGGTACATCTTTTGGGTATTTTTAATAACCACAGTACAACACTCCGTGAATTAGCAGCTGGTCTGACTGGTATTTTACTCTTTCTTTGCTTACTCAAGTAAAGCAGTTAATATTAGTATAATCATCAAACTAACATTAGTCAGACAGAAGGACAGATTTTTTTTTTTCTGTATTGTAATGCAGAATATAAAAAAGAAAAAATTAAACCAAGATTTAGAAATTCCTTTGTGTATTAGTTTAAATAATTTTTCTTAGGCAGTTTCAATAAAACAAAAGATCTTTGTTATATTCATCCACTTTATAAAACAAACAACAGATTAAAGAGTCAGTAAACACGGAAGATGATAACCTGATGCCCAGTGAGTAAGAACAAAGAGCCCATCATGTGCTACTACCTACTACTATTCACGGGACGTGAAAAATATTTATGGAAATAAATCCATTCTGCTTAAAACGGGTAGAAAAATTCACTGCACTGAGCTGAAAGTGCTGGTTACTAGATTTACTTTTTTTTTTAAAAACAAGGTCATCGTGCTTCCTTCTTCAGCCCCAGGTATTTGCAAACGTAGGACTGGATTAGATGCTTGGTTTCTTCATGGTTTGTGGAATAACTCATCCAACTAATATTTGTTTACCTAAGTTGTAGATGGACTTTGAATAGCACACAGTTGTCAAGGAGAAAGATGATTTTCCTTTAAATAAATAAGAAGCAGAGATTGGAAAGCTCAAACACGTTACACAAAAGGACGTTGCAACTCTCTTAATTTGTTAGCATTGCTTTGCCGTTGAAGAATACCCCAGGACACCAAATACAGCTCATTGACATACAGAGCTCACTTTACACCACATATGAGTTTCTAGCTTGGACACTGATGAAAAGCCATAAACTCCAGCACACTTTTCTCCCGATTTCACACAATTCCTACTTAAAATTGCAGCTGAACAAGCATGAACCGCTGAGCATATGCCACATTTTGCACACTTAAACTCCTGTTTCTGCTCATCTTGTTGCATTTGTTGCACAAAGAATATAACCAACCTATGCAGATGGAAGGGAGGGCAGATAGGAAAGGATAAAAATGAGCTTTTATATCCGAGACTACAGGAATCCCCTCCTGGCAGCGGTTCCACTTTGATATTTTTGTGTATTCGTACATCTACAGCTTCGCGCTGCTTGTGCCACCCAACATCAGAAAGTGCTATAAGGTGTTTCACAGAGTCATAGAATGACCCAGGTTGGAAGGGACCTCAGAGATCATCTAATCCAACCCCCTGACATGGGCAGGGATGCCCTTAACCAGCCCAGGCTGCTCATGGCCTCATCCAACCTGGCCTTGAACACCTCCAGGGAGGGGGCAGCCACGGCCTCTCTGGGCAATCTGTTCTAGAGTCTTGTCACCCTTGGACTGAAGAATGTCTTCCTAAAATCCAATCTAAACCTATTCTCCTTCAGTTTAAACCCATTTCCCTTGTCCTGTCTCTGGACACTCTTGTCAAAAGTCCCTCCCCAGCCTCCCTGCAGGTCCCTTCAGGCACTGCAGGCAGGGATAAGGTCCCCCCAGAGTCTTCTCTTCTCCAGCTGAACAACCCCAGCTCTCTCAGCCTGTCCTCGCAGCAGAGCTGCTCCAGCCCCTGGGTCATCTCTGTGGCCTCCTCTGGACTCGTCCCAACAGACCCATGTCCCTCTCATGGTGGGGACACCAGAGCTGGACACAGCATTCGAGGTGGGGTCTCAGCAGAGTAGAGCAAAGGGGGAGAATGTTTATTCTAGATAAAGAAAAAACTGCATCGTGTTCAGCACCATGGCTCTGGGTGGTGCCCTAGGAGCAGAGCAGCTGCCTGGGCACGGGACAGAGACCTGGGACCAGAGCACAGAGCAGCCCCGCTCTGCAGCTGACCCTCTGCAACGTGACACAGGTAACATTTTTAATATCTTCATGGATTAGCAGCCTGGTAAAGCACAGCTTAGGACAGTGTTTGCACATGGTCTCAGCCGGAGTCCCACGCACAAGGCGGCATCGGGTCCCTCCGAGCGCAACCATCTGCTCCCACAGGAGATCTGCTAGGGCAAAAACAAAGTGAGACCTAACACCGGGGACTTCACCTCCTCACAGCCCCTGCCCACCTCGAACCCCAGCGAGGAAACTCCCTCGATCACTCATCAGCCCCCATCACAGCTCCAGGAAAAAAACTCATTTCCAGGCTGCCTCATTTCCCATGCACTGCTCTGCCTCTACCCATCTTCTGCTGCACAGGGAGAGAGCAGAAACAGTTAGCTGCGAAGAAGCCCTCTCGTTGGTGTTTCACCAGCATCGATGGGAGGGGCTGAAGCGGAAGGAAGGATTGGTTCGACAGAGGGAGAAAGACCTTGTTAGGCAAGAGGAGATTAAAAGAGGCCCAAATAGCAATAAAAAAACCCAGAAAAGATCTGGCATTACATGTAACGTTGCAATGAGCCCTTTCATGCACCCATGTGTGCAGAAGCATTCAGATACATCAGCTGTTGCAGGCTTACTCACCAGTATACCCAGTCAAATTAAGCTAGATCTAAAGGACTGTATCACTGCCATGTTTATTCTTCATCTACTTGAAAATATGGTGCCTATTGCAAAAGGACAACCCAGAAAAATCAAACTTGCTTCAATTATGAAACCAATGTGTATGGGGGCTGGGGAGGGGGACGAGACAACAAGATCTTAAGAAATACATTGTAAATAGTGACCATCTGAGGAAATCCCAAAGAGAGCTTAAGAAGGAAAAGCTATTTTGTGTCACAGCACCAGCTTAGAAAGGGTCGTAAATAGCATATACATACCCTGCTTAAGGGTGTAGGATCCTCACGGCGGGCGTTGGGAGAGTAGATGCCCTGGAGGTGTCATTGTTGTGTGGAGGCAGTTGGGACGCCGTGGTGGTGGGCGCACAGAGGACGCACCGTGCCTTGGTCACTGGCGGCCGCTGCAGGGCAGGAGCCTCAGCGAGATCGACCAGCGCTCTGATCCACGATGGCAAATCCCATCCTTCCATGTAATATTGGAAGACAACGTAATTTAAGGTGTCCTTTCCATTATTCAAATGCGTAAATCGCTACAGAGTGAGAAGACAGCGGATACGGCGTGGAGCAGAAAGAGGAAGGCAAAATGAAAAGAGAATGGACTAGCAGTTTGTCCGGGTCTGAGGAAGCAGCTTGGAAGGATAACGTGTACGAAATGATGTTGGATTTGCTGACCTGCTCAGTAACTGGAGAGTCTGGGTATCCCTGGCTGCACAGGATGGGATGCCAGGAGCTCCTGGGTGGGCATCCTCTCCATGACCTAACTCCCGCCCATCCCCTTCCATCATCTCCAACAAAACCAATCTGTTTTGTTGAAAAGTAGGCAAGTAGAAAAGAGAACATATGGGTGAGGTTAGCCGAGAGGAGCAAATCCGGTCCTCCCAAATCTCAAGCCAACAGCACCCAAAGGCAGGGTCTAGTTTCACTAAGCAAGATGAAATTTCTTGGCCCAAAGCATCCCAGCCCAGCCTCTCACAGCCTCGTGCTGTTTCGCAACACTTTGCTCTTTCTCCCACCTCGTTCTGGACAGGAGAAGGTATCAGTCACTGCATCCCCAGCTTGCCCTGTGTTTCATGGAGAAAGGAGCTATTTCACTGCAATCATGCCCTGTCTGACTGGCTTCTCAAATATTTTCCAGTGAGGACACCCTACGCAAGAAAAAAGGCTCGACATGAGCCTCCTCGGGTCTCCTCCACTGGCTCATCCAGGATCTGCCACGACAGGGTCGCAGTCCCTGGTATCGCCGTGCTTCAGACAAATAAATGGTAATGACTGCAAAGAAGCAGAGACTTACTTAGCACTACAAGATATCCAGAGAAAGTTAAAGGAAAACATTTTGCTAGTATCAGCCAAGGGAGGATGGCCAGCCCACGAGTCCACATGCGCTCATCTCTCTCCACTGCAGATATTGGAAGGGATTTGGAACAAAGATAGTCATTAAATAGTGTTTTTTAAAAAGCCCACTGCACTTAAACCGCAGGTCAGCCCCTCGTCCAGAAGATTGCTTTCCACAGCAGAGGAAACCTGGAGCCATTTAACTCTCTCTTGAATTTATCTTCAAAAACTTCAAAGTAATTCTTAGCATCCAGTCATGTGTTTGAAGCGTTTTTATGAGAGTTTTAACACCTTTAATTCTTTATGTCTAGCCTGCCCCTTCGTTAGGTAGGGAAAAAAGAAGAAATCACCACGTCTGGCACCACCGAGCCATGGAGGGGTCCCACCCATCACCCCCCAGTGGGTGTTACAAGGGGACGGGGGGTCCCTGCGGGACACAACGGGCTTAAAAAAAAAATAAGTTCAGCTTCAAATAAATTAAATTTCACTCACACAGGAAATAATGCAGGTGGAAGTACCTTAGTAAGTCAGGGGCTGAAGCCCAGTTGAGAAGACAGGCCTGAGAGAATTACACACGAGGGGCTGCCTTCATGGCCCTTCAGCTCCTACGCTGTGTTTTTAATGGAGCTTGGAAGGTGCTTCTGAAAACGTGCACATTTATGTTTTCTGTGGATGTAGTTTGTTGTCTGCTGGAACGGTTTCAACGCGTCGTTCAGTTAACCTGTATTTTCCATATTTACTCAAGTCTAATCTGTGAAACCATCGATCTGCAAGAAATCAGCTGGATATGTAACAGAAAAAATCCTCGCTTATAATGTTTGAAGAACAAGTTCTGCAAACCCACTCCTCCTATTATGCCGTGATTTCCACATGCAGTCCCAACTTATTTATTCCAAGCTGGAATAAATGAGAAGGAAGCTATTCATGTTTTTTTGCAGCATCCAAAAGGTTTGAGGTTTAAGATGCCACTTGTGGGACCTCTCCAGGGTGTCCGGGTAGTGATGGTGGCTCCCACGTGTCCTGGGGCCCAAAACCCCTCCCGAGAACCCCACTGGGGACCCCCATGGCCCCTCTCATGCTCCACTGCCAACACCTCCAAAATCATGTTGAACTAAATATTCCTGAAAAGATCAAAAAGAAAAAAATATTTATAAGTTTTACCATAAAGAAAAATGTAAGTTGCAATGGCTTACACTGTTTGGGTTTTTTTTCTATAAATGCATTCAAAATCTGCCTAAAGAAAGTCTCCAAGTCACTCTTTAAAATTCAGGTCTACTTTTTGCAGCAGGCAATTTAAAAACAAAAAATAGAGAGAGTCTTGTTAATACCAACAACATGACTGTTTTCAAGGTGAACTCAGACCTACCGTGGCACACACAAAGAGCTCCTGCAAGAGTGCAGGGGAAGTCACTGACACTGGCTTTAATAACGGGTGAATCTCTTTATGAAAATATTCTTGAACATCTTCCAGCCCCCCTGTTTCTGCAAATGCTGGAATGGAAAAGACAATGAACTTTTTTTCCCCCCTCTTCGTTTCTTCAGGTGGTTTCAGAATTCCCTTTTACTTTCCCTAGTGCATCTCACCTCATTTTCGGCACAAGGGCCATGCTGAAGCACCGCAGCAAAGTCGACCTCCCCAGACTTCTGACCTAATCAAAGGATAGAACCATAAGAAGGAAAAATAGCCCATGAGATAGAGTTTTCACAGCAATTTCAGCCTAATTTTGCCCATGTTATATTAGAGAAATGAGTTGTAAAGCACATTTTAAGTAGGAGAATGATAAATACTTCACCAATTTTATGTTATTTTTTTTTACTGCACTGATTGATTTCAGCTAACAGCAGCTCTGATAGTTGTTGGAAGGAACAAGCTTAGTCACCCCCACATAGGAGCTGAGGCTGGGCTCCTTCCAGCCCTGCTCGAGGGGCTGCTCCAACTTCCCAGGGCTTCAGAAAATCAGAATTTAAAGCTGCTTGCAGGCTGCCCTCCTCTTGCCACCACCCTGCTGCCATCAAACCTCGATGAACGAAAAAAAAAGAAATTAAACGAGTAGGCACACCAGTGTCCTGCACGGCTTTCCACCCCAGAGACTGAGAGGGGGAATGCAGCAGGATTTCCAGGCTCTCGAGGGAGAGGGCAGGGACCCAAAGGCACAAATTCTCGTCAGGGATCTCTTGGCACATTGCAGCGGCCGAGCCAGAGGAGAGGGGAGAGCTTGGTTAAATCAAAGCCCTCGCCGGTATTTTTCATTTGGTGCAGTATTTGTAAAATCTTCGAACCTTGCATATAATGCGTAATGCTGTTAAGTAGAATATCTAAAGTACTTAAGCTAATTATGCCTATTTTGTAAGATTAATTATAATTAATAATTTAACATATTTTATCATTTAAGTCAGTATCCGTTCTGATCTTTAACTTTAGAGATCACACTGTATACGTACCACGTAATTAGGGCTTATGTATCACATAATTAGGGCTAAATACTAGGAAATCAGGCTAATTAGACCAAATCAAACTGAATTATTTAAGCTTTTTTTTTTTATTTTAGATGTAGAATATTTAGTAAGTAAACACTGATTTCCTTTTCTTGTGCTCACACATCTCTCTTGTCTCTCAGCCGTCCGTTATAATGAAGCATTATGAAAGTGTTCATCACAGGAGCGTGGGACGGGGAGAGTTTAGGGGCAGGCAGAGAAAGCACCAAGCGAAGAAGCATCATTTGGGGTTTAAGTGTGGTCATCCCACACACATACATTTTTTTGGCAATTGTTCAAAGCCTCTCTGGTTTAAAAAAAAAAAAAAAGTGTTCAGGACAGGCGCTGTTGGCCATATGACACAGGCATAAAGCATCATAGAATAAAGTCTTTCAAACAAAGCACATGCCTGCCAAAAAAAAAAAGAACAATAACAGCGCTGGAGGCAAAATCCTCAGTGCGAGAAAGCACCTGCCCTAAACCAGGCCTGAAGATAATTTCAGATGTACGTTTACAGCTCTAAAAATTCCCATTTTTTTATAGAGTTTAATTCATTTTGTTATAATTCATCAAAAAAAGACAATAAAAGCTTAGTTAGGGGTTTATCACCCTTCTCTGCCAGATGATCTAAACCGTGTATTTCTTCTAACGCTGCGCTGGTGCTGCCCAGAAAGCCCAGGTGTGGGCATAATAGTGTCCAACTAGGTTCTGGCATCCCTCTCAGAAGATCAGCTTCTAAACAATCCTTTCTGGCAAAGCTTCAGCGATAGGTACGGCTGGCCAAGGGCTGGGGAGAGGGGGGGGGAAATAAAAAAATAAAGGGGTTGTTTCTGTTAGTGCGTTCATCAATTTTAGTTACCTACAGGATTGATTCGAAAAGAAAATACATCAATAGACTGGAAAACCAGAAAAAAAATAAGAAAAAAAATGTGGCTCTGGGCAACTGAGGAAATTACTGCGAAGCAAACTGAGTTAGGGGCTTGCAGAGGCAACTGTGAACCTCGCTGCACCCCGAATCCTGACACAGAACCACGGAATTATTAAGGCTGGAAAAGACACCATGCCCAGGCAGCTGCTGTGGTCCGGTCCCCCGCCTCCGCCCGCACCCCCCCCCCGCAGTCCCGGCAGCTCCCGCCTGTGCCCGCCCCCCCAGATATACATATTTAAAGCTTAATGCGTCTCTGGTGCGAGCAACCAAAAATATTTCTTCTATCAAGGTAAATGTTAAGGGAATCCATATGAGATCAAAGGGCCATGAAATTGAAAACAATCATATGCCAAGTTGTCGGGGTCCACCCACCCGCGTGGCACACGCGGCAGCTGCCTGATCCAGCGCTGAGCCGAGTCAATAAAAGGAATCCCAGTGACTTCCAGGGGCTTAGAGGGAGCCCACAGCTTCGTCGTGTTTTGTTTTGAAAAATCAGTGTTCCTCTTGTTTAAAGTGCTTAAGATGAGATTTGCACACTTTGACTTTTTCCCAGCACTGGCTCTTGCATCAAAATAAGTTAGTTTCTGGCCTCGTTTGTTTGTTTGTTTGTTTTTAAATAAGTCTTGCATTGCCACAAGGACTTAAAAGTGAGGAATGTGGAGAAAGGGCAGGATCCAAAGCGCGGGCAGCTTCCACGCTGACACAACCAGAGCTCTGAGAGACACAATGGAGGGGAAATCGTTACCTGTCAAGTGGTGAAGTTCTCTGAGGAAAACAGAAAATAAATATTCCTCCAAAAAGGACCAGTGATGTGTGGTCCGGCCTTGGGTTGCACGAGCGCAGCATCTCCAGCACCATCCGGGGAGCAGATGTTCCTCACCTCGTCCGTCCATCCGTCCACCCTGTGCCAGCTCCGCCCGCAGACAAAAATCGTGATTCCCAAATTCCTAGATTCCTAATTATTTGGTTTTTTGATCTGATCCTACTTAGTACAGCTTCCATTCTCCATCCGCACCAGTTCCGTGTTTAATTTGTCTCAGCAGAATGGCAGCAGCTCCACTCGCTTTCCTCCGGGTTGCAATCACGGCGCAACCTCATCGTTTGGTGGTAAAATAAAGGGAAAATACCTGGAGCTTGGAGGACAAATAAATGATTAACACGCATTGATTTTATGGACTCGTGTTTCTCTCACAGCCCTGTAAACAATGTCTACAGCTTACGATTCACAAAATTAAACTATTTTGATTTTTTTAAGTAGCGTTTTCTAAATCATTACTTTATTTGTAATTTATTATACATTTCAAATTGGCCTGGAGACATCCTTTCTCCGGATCAGATACGCAAACAAAAGGTTTTTTAAAAGTCAATTTTCATTTACTCGTAGAAAAGGAAGAGGGCTTTTGTTCGTGTTTTTCTAATCACTTTGTTAATACTCACTTTGATCTGGCACCAAAATCTAGGCAAAAGTGCACAGTTTCAGCCTGAAAGAGGAATTATTTAGTAAACTTCAAACATATGAAAACAGGTAGCTGTCACCAGAACTGTGACACATGGTTAGCTGTATTTTGGGCTGTTAAATTAACGTGATAAATCGATATCACATGGAAATGCTTTACATGGAAATACACACAATCCACATATCACTAGGCAAAAATTTTAACTCATCTGATTAAAAAAAAATCCTCACCACTAATGAACACTGAAGAACTGTGAAATGGCAACGCAACTTTTAGCTTCTAATTAGATAGACCCCTATCCACAGCTCAGAAAATATAAGAAATGTTTTCAGACTTAAAGAATTTCACAGCAATTCCCACAATGATAGCAGCTCTACAACTTCACATGCCACGTAGCCACAAAGAATAATTTAACTCCCATTAATAAAGGGATTTTCAGAGGAACTCAAGCTCAAATTATATCAATCTTCTACTGTTCCAAAATAAACGCATCAGGTGGCATTTAAATGCAGGTGGCTAACCATTTTATCAGTGCACATATTTAAGCTATTAGAAATATAATTAGAAAAATTAAATTAAACACACTTAATGCGGATTCTAATTCTAGAAACACTGTCCTTATCATTATGCCATTTTTAGAGCAAATTATAAAGTATGTCTAAATTGTACAGGTTTGTTTCTGACTGATAGCTGAACTCAGATAATTAAGTTGTTAACCATGTACTTCAGTGGTCAACACGGTTATATATCTTTGTCTTATCACCAG
Organism: Apaloderma vittatum; assembly: GCF_000703405.1. Classification (NCBI taxonomy): domain Eukaryota; kingdom Metazoa; phylum Chordata; class Aves; order Trogoniformes; family Trogonidae; genus Apaloderma; species Apaloderma vittatum. The sequence continues at coordinate 22,155 of NW_009696547.1, forward strand.
CCCTCCCCCTTGTTGCCGCGGATCTCAGGGGAAGCAGATGAATGGCACTTGACACTACCCACCTACACAGCCGGCTGATTAGACGCGGACCCGTACCACAGGTACACTCAATTAGATGCTTTCTTCCGAGATTCAAGCGTTTCCTGAAGCCGGGAGCATCGAAAACTGTTTATGCGACGCGTTTTTGCAGCCGAGAAAAAAAACAACGCAACAAAACCTCCTCGAAACTTCCAGTGCTCTTCTGTCACCCTACGGGCAGAGCGGCTGGAAAGGGATTTATTTCATCAAGTAGGTAAAGAATAAGTCTTTCTCCACCACAACTAATTAAAGAGCTCGGGAGCGCGTCCCACACCCAAACCCCTCCACCATCACACCCGCGCATGTGGCCCGTCCTACCCACACGAGGTCATCGCCAACATCAGGGCTGGTGGCCACAGG
>NW_009696548.1:0-1538 GCF_000703405.1 Apaloderma vittatum
TAATAATAATAATAATAATAATAATAAAAAGTCAAGCTTTGTCAGGAAGATAGCTCAGAGCTCACCAATAAGACACCAGTTTCATCCTTCTTGCGTGGTGCAGGCTAATTAAAACCTCCAGCCCCCTATGTGGCAGGCTGGCAGAGGAGGTTGCATTGCCACAGGCGTGTGGTGTGTGCCTACAGATAGAGAGCGACACCTGGCAGATGGCCAGCAGCTTTGTTGAAAGCTTAACTGGTTGTGGGGTTTTAAGAAGAAGCACAGCACCTCGGAGAGGACCACAGGCTCAGTACCGACATATTTCATTTCTTCTGCACCAGCTTGGAAAAGGCGTAGCTAAAAGGAATGCGTTGAGAGTCTGAAAAAGGAATAGGCAATTTTTTTCACCCTTTTTTCTGCACTGGTGCAGCCATGGTGGTTAAATATTCCCAAAACTTAATTTTTTTTCACAGTGAAAGGCTGTCATTATGGAAGATGGAGGGAGGGAGAAGTATATGGAAAGAAAGTGCACTTGAGTAGAAAATTGATTCCCTGAGCAAGAGAGATCTCTTCAAGACAGAAGAAGAATGAGGCCAACTCTTTTGTGAAGTCGATGGCAAAGAAAATGTGAAACATCCACGTTCTTTAGTGAGATTTTGTTTTTCAGTTAGCAGAAAGGGTGGCAGCATTAATCCTGATATTCAAACCTGAACCATTAAATCCAGGAGTTCAGTAGCTTTCAGAAAAGGCTGAACACTTATTTATATCCAAGATAGATAGCTAAGTAACAAAAGATACAATATATTCTGATAAACAGGAATTGATTGATTGTGCACTGTCAGAAGCAAGCGGCAGCTTACCCTTAGTGGATTGCTGTATATTTGTGCAATCCAGCAATTCCAGTGCTTCCAGCTGAAGCGCCTGGCACCTCGCCAGTATGGGAGAGAAGGCAGATGGACTACAGCTCTGGTCTGCTTTGTGATCTGATGTAGATAAAGTCCATAATTCTACATACCTAAATATGTTCCCTAATTAATTGCTTTGTTACTTTCTGGGGAGTTAGCCATTTTGCGTCCAGATGAGATTTTTTCCTCTAAATATTTACAGTCGGCAGGGGAAACAAGTTACCCGCACAGTCGGGCCTTTCAGCTGATTTTCTAAGGCGGCCATTTCTTCTGTCGAGTCACAAATTTTAATTTTTTCCTTTTAGGACTTTTTTTCCTTCTCCTTTATAACAGTTTCTCACTTGGAATGTCAGTTTTTATTTTGGGGCAGTATTTTGAAATCAGCAAAATAGAAAATGCATATACCTTGGTCTCCACTAACTTGCATAAAGTATTTTCCTGTCTTTTGGGGTTTGATCAGAGGCTCTTTGAGCCGTTGCAATTCCCTGAATGTCGCATGCTATCTGGTATATAAATCCACCTTGGGACAAAGTCACATGCATCATGCATGATTAATAATGGCTTTGTTAGCTTGTGTGGTAGGAGCTTAATTTGGTTACTGCTAAATATGCTGCTGATTTCTTCTAAGTTCATTCTGCCTATATATAACCTCAT
>NW_009696548.1:1569-16299 GCF_000703405.1 Apaloderma vittatum
AGCCTTTCTTTTGCTACTAAGAACTTGCGAGGACCCTCCTGAAACCGTGAGAGATTCAAGGAAGTGTGCAACACCCAAAGTGTCGCAGTTTGGCTGAAGGGTTTGCCCTTCGTTTCACCTTCCTTCTTAACAGATTCCTAGAGCAAAATATTTCAGGTATTAGGAACTGCTAAGGTTGAACGCAGCTTAAAAAAAACACCCTCTTGTTCCAGAAATTAACTGAGCGAACTGCAGGCTGCATAAGCTTCCTCGATCCACGGCATAACAGCCTACGTACACGTGGGGCTTGCACACCTCATCGAAGTAGCCTCTGTGAGCCAGGTTTTTCTGTGTTTCGCTTATCACACACCACCTGTGAGAGGCTTTTCTGCAAAAACCTCCCGCCATCCTTTTCAGAGCAACACATCGGTCTCCATGCAGCACCAACCTCTAAGCAGAGGTTTATATGCTGTTTTATATTCATGTGTTAGGGAAGAAGGGAGGAGGAGAGCATCGTTTTGACACTGCGTGCAGGAAGAATATCACTGAGCCTGTCATTACTGACCTGTGGATGATCTTGCGCTCTCCGGATTGTGCGTGGGAGGGGAAGTTAAACAGCATAGAGATTCCTTAAGGAAGCCCTCATGCAATCCATTCTGAGCTGTGAAAATGTTAACCTTGTTTGGCAAAGGGAAATACTGCTTTTTATTCGGAAATGGATAAGTTCAAAAGCCCCTTCTCTTCATGGGAGAAGAGCAGACACACTAGGCAGGAGAAATAAAGAGTCCATAGCTCTGCGACTGGTCTACAAGCTTTCTATAAAGTTTTTGTTTTGTTACTTGACTCTAGAACTATTTGTTAGATTTATAAGTTCAAAGCCTGGCTCTTAAACTGTCTAATCCTGTGGTGCTAAGTAGGAGCATGCAAATCAGCTTAGTAAACTATCTGAACACAATACGTTAGACTCCTTATGGCATCTGGAGGGAGTGATCACAAGATTGAGGTGATTGCTTTCCGTGGGCTCCGCTATGCTAATCAGTAATGCTAAGTTGGGTTTCCCTTTCTCTCCCACTCCACCATCTCCCTGTAGAACATTGCTTTTACTTTCAGCTGGTTAGATCATCCAGGGGGCTGAAGATTTCCTTGCTTTTCTACCGTGCTGTTAAGCAGCAGGATTGCATGTGAAGGAGAGAAAGGGCAAACTCACACCACATTACCGTCATGGTTAATTTACAGACTAGGCACCCCGTGAAGCAGGTAGTAAAGAGACACCTTTTCCTTGGAGACTAGAAGAACCTATGCTTACTCGTAGTGTTTGAATTTGCAATAGCGGGCAGCAGGGTTGTATTGGAGTGCTGGAGACTACGGGAGGACAATTAGTATGTTTTTAATTTACGGCATTTATACGTCCTGAAACTGAAAAAAATCCTCTTCTAATCCAGGTGCCTCTTTTATACTGCAGTGTGCCAGTAATTCTCTCTTGTCCAGCGTAACTTTTTCCTCAAAGGTGCTGGCTAGTCATTGCCTCATTTGGTGTCAGTCCATGGTAATTAATGGCCAACTTTTGGGTACAGCTTTCTGTTGCACCTAGGAGATTATTTATGTTTGTGCAGAGTACCCACCATGGCCAGGCCATGCTTCACATTGCTTTGCACACTGGGCAGATGCAAGTAACGGCCCAGAAAATACCTGGCGACAGGGAATCGCATTCCGGGACAAATGGGTCAGGGTTCTTTAGAAAAGTTACCTGGAGTCTGTCGTACTTGTAAAACAAAAACGATAAAACCAGCCTTTGTCTTACTGTTCCCAGAGCCCATCCCTGCTCTTTCCTCATGGCAGCGAGACGGCTTAGACTCAGATGAGGCTCGCCTTTCCCCGCAGGCCGGTCGCTTAATTCGCCAGCTCCTGGATGAGGACAGTGATCCCATGCTGTCCCCTCGCTTCTATGCCTATGGACAGAGCCAACAGTATCTGGATGATCCAGAAGTGCCTCCTTCCCCTCCCAATGCGCATCCCTTCATGAGGTGAGTTGTGATTTGCCTATGCTGACTCTTGCAGCCAGTTGTAAATGGTTTGTACAGTTGCATCAGGCAACATCTCTTTGGATTGCACATGCCGGATAGCTGGGCTGTGTTGGGTTTCTGTTTCTCCTGATGAGAAACTTTTTAGAAGAGGTGTTGGTAACCGATCATTTCTGGGTTTGTGAATTAATATCTAGGTTGCTGCTTTGGCTGAAAGAGGCTGTCACAGTATTTTTTGCTATCTGTCATTGCAGAGTTAGCAACATAGTTTTCTCACTTCTGTGGGATTTGCCTTTATTTACACAAAGTTTAAGTGGCCTTCTCTGCAGGAAGATGTACTGTGGCTGTTTGAATAAGCTCTTGCTGCAATCTCTGCTCTTGATAGGAGGCGGAGTTCATCTTTGGGATCTTATGAGGATGACAGAGAGGACCTTACCCCTGCACAGCTCACCCGGAGAATACAGGGGCTGAAGAAAAAGATCAGGAGATTTGAGGACAAATTCGAAGAGGAGAGGAAATACAGAGTGAGTCTCTAGGAGTTAAACATTTGTATGGAGAGTTATGCCTTAGCAGCAAAGGGAAGGGACATGAAGGAAGTCTGTCAAACCTACAGAGGGCCTGAAAGCTTTTATAAGGGGGAAAAAAAGGAAGAAATGAAAAAAGCTGCTGCCCCCCAAAAAATAAAATGTACATCCATACCTTTCTAGACATTTCCTATACTATCAGTGCAGCACAAGAGAGAGCCTAATAAACTCAGAGGATTTTAATCGCTGCTTAAGACATTTTGCCAAAAACACAGGCTCAGCGTGTAGGAACAGCTGTGTTAAACTTGTGTTTGTTTATTTACTCAAGTTCAGTTTATAGGAAGCATAACTGCACATCTCATTTGCATTATGGTAATCCCAGGACACCAGTGCGTTGCACAGGAGAGAGAGCAGCCGCCTTTCCTCCTGAGCAAGGAGCCACAGTGAAGTGCTGCTGAGCGGTAGCAGTGTACTGTACTCTAATTATTCCTGACATGCCCTTCCGATGTGCAGAAAGCTTTTTAAGGAACTAAAGCTTTGCATGTGTGCGTCTTTGTTGATGATCTAAACCACAACGGATTGTACTGAAGGGATCTTGCCTGTGGTGGAAAAGACTGGAAAAAATGCCCAGAGCTTGCTGCAGCCTAGCATTTCGGTTGCTTTGGTGTCTTTGGATGTAAGGCAGCCTTTGTTTTGGATACATGCATCCTAACACTACTCAGACTGCTCTTGGTAAGATTCCTCTGGTTTGGAGGTGCCCTCTTGCTAGGAAACAATAGGCACAAGGATTCTGATGTGTGTCTGGCCCTCTGAGTCACTCCTGCTACTTAATTGAGTACCGTGACAAATTTTTGGGTTTTGTAAAGAAAATCAAACTCAGATGCCCCTGCGAGACAGTGCTGTGACAGGCAGGAGCAGTTAAAGCAATGAGCTGGTCAGAGGTATGCAGGTGCCAGGCAGAAGCCAGTGCCCTGGGTCCAAATTCTGTTGTACCTCTTTTTGTGAAACATGTTTGTCTCAGTGGGTCTCTCCTGTTGGTTTAACACAGACTGAGCATGACTGTTCTTTCCTCCTAGCCTTCTCACAGCGACAAAGCAGCCAACCCTGAAGTGCTCAAGTGGACAAACGATTTGGCCAAATTTCGAAAGCAGCTTAAAGGTGAGCAGCCACCACTGGTGCACCTTCAGGGGGCAGCTGGACTCTGCTTCGTTTAAATTTGATGTTAGGCAGCAATCCTATCACTGTCATATTTTATAAAAGAAAAAATATTCACCTTCCCCCAAATGTTCCTGTTCAGAGTCAAAACTGAAGATATCGGAGGAGGACCTTGGCCCTGTTGTGCGTCAGCGGAGCAATACGCTCCCCAAGAGCTTCGGTTCTCAGCTTGAAAAGGACGATGACAAGAAACAAGACCTGTCAGATAAATCTGCCAAGCCTGCTGTGGAAGTGACCCTTGATTCTATCCAGAAGAAGCTTCAAGAAAAACGAACAGAGACGAACCGACCTGAAGATATTAAGGTACGGTGTAGGCAGGTCAGATTTAGTCCTTTAAGTACAAGCAGGTAATTTGTAGCTGGAGGGTCCCTAGTGAAAGCCCTGCAGTCTTCTGCAAAGACCTGTTGTCACAAAGTTTCTAATCTTTACTCTTGGCTCACTTGCCTCAATTTCTTTCCCTCTGCCTTTAGTATCTGATTTTTTTTTTCCTAGAACCCAGTTTCAATTGAACATCATTGTGTGTTCTTTTTCTGATCCTTGTATGCTTCAAGTAATGTTTCTGAATTATTGCAATGTTTCCTGCCCTGTATTTGGCTATTTATGTTCCTATGTACAAAGGCTTTGCAAATTCTAAGTCTTCCAGTGATCCTGGAGATTGGGTCATCTGTTTTCTGCTAGTTCACTCCAAAGCTGAATGCTCTTCTCACCGGGCATTTTATCTTCAGAGTTTCACGCTGAGATCTATTAGCTGCTGTAATCTCTGAGGGTTATCAGCAGGGAGGTCTTTGTGTCTGATGTGCTGGTTCCTGAGGCTTGAGCAGCCTTGTAAGTGAAGTCCTTGAGTCTGCTGACATGTAAATTATGCAGTGCTTTGAATGAGAGGGGCAGACAGCGTTATCTTTGTTTACTAGATCTACAGAAGAAGAAGATACACGAAGTGTGCTTGGCTGTTTTCTGACAGTAGCAAGAATCCACAGCCTGGCTGTTTAAAGAGGGCCTGTGACAGCGGGGAGAAGGCTTGGTGTCAGGCAAGTTCAGTGGAGGAGCTCTGGCAAACTTAGTTAGGAAAGCCTTCTCCAACTGTTTGCCCTCTTTTTGGCTTGGCCCCCTCAGCATGTCTGCCAGAGCTTTTCATTGCATAGCAGCATTGGCAGAAGGAGATGGTCTGACTGCACTTCAGTTCTTGGTAAAGTGTATTTGTGACAGTCAAAGCAAAGGTGGCAGACTTTAGAAGAGCTACTGGAGCTTGTCTCAGATTTGGAGAAAAAGAGAGAATGAGTAGAGTTTACGCCTCGGATCTTAGCTGAAGAAGAGCCACTGTCATTAGAAGTTGTGTGCTGTTGTTTATTCAAAGCACACTGATAATTTGTAAATACCCTTTAGGTACATAAAATGCCTTCGTATGCAAAGATGATATGACTTTAATCTGCCTGCAATGTGTGTAGGGTGCCACTCCCATTAACAGTCTCTTTGGCACTATAGCTGGGAAAAGAGGACTGGAAGGCAGAAGTGAGTCTTCAATAATGAAAAAATGACATGACTTTTGTTTAGGCCTCAAATCAGTATGTTTGAGTCCAGGAATTTGACTTTTTTTTCTTCCCCCTCTCTCTCTGTGCCACTTTTCGTAGGACATGACAAGAGATCAGATAGCAGCTGAAAAAGTGGCTCTTCAAAAAGCTTTGCTGTATTACGAAAGCATTCATGGCAGACCGGTAGGTACAGCAGTGTTTTTTCAGAAGTACATCTTTATATGTCTTTGTCTGTGGTAAATGATCCCCTTAATGCTCCTTTGATGTCACAGTCACTAGAACTTCTTGCTGTTAAAACCATGTGTGCATCCTCTTAATCCATCTCCCTGATCCTTCACTACTGCTGCTTCCGAGGAGTCTGTTCTCAGCGAGGTGATGTCTGCCCGCAGTGCTGGCCTTGGCACCTATCTGTAGGACCGACCCTACAGCTGAATGTGCATTTTTTTGACATCAAACTCACTGGAATCCACAGGCATCCAGTTTGTGGCCTGGCGTGCTCACCAGCTTTGCCGGGGATATGGTCTATGGGGACAAGTTGTGTGTAGTCCCTCATCCAGCCAGGAATTTTGGAGTTTGCTAGTGTTAATGGCTAACTAGGAAGACAGGTGTGCATACATTGCTCCTCCTTAGAGGAGATGCAGTGTGTTTGTCCTGGCACCTTGCTGTTTGCAGGGAGTCACCTGCACCCTGCTATTTGCACAATCCTCTTGTGCCAAAGGATTCACGAAACACTTCGCATCCTCAGCATCACAGCATAAATTGAGAGGAGATTTCATTCTTCCTCTGAGAAACAGGTGTTTTCCCATGTTCATGAGATTTCTTGCATATTTGATCTTAACAAAAAAAAATATGTGTGAAGACAGAGAATTAGGTATTCTGTCCTATCGATCCTTACCGTGGCAGAAACACGGTGGTTTCTAGGCCACCAAGTTGGCTTTGTATGAATCCCTCCTCTTCCACTGATCTTTGCTGCCAGCTGTGTAGGTAAAGTAACAATTTCAGAGTGATGCTAATTCCTTGAGCAGTGGCTTGGAAGCAGCAAATTACTGCTTATAAAGAGTAGTTGATTAGTGCAGCTGCCAAATCTGTCATTCTATGCAGGGGATTCCTGATCTCTTCCTTCCTTTTGCTCCTGAATTATTTCCTCCTTTGTTGTTTAAAAAAAGTCTCGCTAATTTGTTTAAATGCCTTCCTGAAGTGCTAATATTGTAGAGTCATGTATACCAGCACCTGAAAACGGGGTAGTTTTAGGAGAGGACATGCAGTTTTATTCTTGTGTAAAATAGCAAAAGGCTGGCACAGGGGAATCCCCTTAACCTTCCCTGTCTTGTCCATGAGACCAAGTCTGCCTTTGCTGCTTTTGCAATGATATAAGTCAACAGGTGGCATCTCGTTGAAGTGAACTTGCTTAAATCTGTTTGAAAAGGGAGCAAGCCCAGAGCCTGGCTTGTCAGCCTGACAACATACCATTTTTTTTCCTTCCCCTATCTTATGCTTTATTTATACGACTGCTTTTTAATTTGTTTTTAAGTAAGCAGTCTATACCTAGCAACACTGAACTGCATGGCAAAGAAGACTGCAGCTGATCAGCTTTTGCTGTTCCCAGCTCCTGGCACTGCAGCGGTGGAAAAGTACTGAGAGCTTGAGGAGAATGGAGATAGTTCAGCCAAGTGTTTTTTTTTTTCTTAAAGATATTTAACTAAACAAGAAAAACAATGGAGCTCAGATTTATTGTGCCACTGGGTCTTTCTGCACCAGTGATAGATGAACCTGCAAAGGTGGAACTGAACTGTTTTAGTTAGGCCAAAAAGTCCATCTTTGCAGAAATTCTCAGGCTGCTCTAACAATGCAAGCGATGGTCTGTTCCTCAGCTGCTGCTCTTCTGCCATGTGGAGCGTGCCCCAGAGTTGTGTCAAAGGCTCCATCATTCCAACAGTCTTTTTGCATTTTGACATTCTCCCAAAATATACTCAGGTGTTGCCAGTGTTACTTAGTGAGACAGTTTGCCCATGTGCTAAATGTTTTCTTTCAGAATCTGCTTTCTGTTAAGTGTTCCTATTGTAAGTTTGAAGGCCGGACTTGGGCCCCATACACTCAACTTCCAATGCCTAAATTAATCCTCTGTGTCCTTCTTCCATACTGATATTCAGATACTGAAGCGTGCCGTTTATTTTTTCCATTTTTTAACATACCTGCGGATTTTTTGCCCATTCCAAGGCTTATGTTTATTTTTCAGTACAGAATAGTGCTATATGTGTATGCAAACCTCACGAGGTTCAACAAGGTCCTGCACTTGGGTTGGGGAAATCCCAAGCACAAATATGGGATGGACAATGAGTGGATTGAGAGCAGCTCTGTGGCGAAGGACTTGAGGGTATCGGTGGGTGAAAAACAGAATAAGAGCCAGCAATGTGCGCTCGCAGCCCAGAAAGCCAATCACCTTCATCAAAAGAAGCGTGGCCAGCAGGCTGAGGGAAGTGGTTCACCTCCTCTGCTCTGCTCTTGTGAGACCTCTCCTGCAGCCCCGTGTCCAGCAATGGGGCCTCCAACATAAAAAGGACATGGACCTGTTGGGGTGGATCCAGAGCAGGGTCATGAAGATGATCAGGGGACTCGAGCACCTTTGCTATGAGGACTGGCTGAGAGAGTTGAGGTTGTTAAGCCTGGAGAAGAGAAGGCTCCAGGGAGACCTTATAGTGGCCTGGCAGTACTTAAAGAGGGCTACAGGAAAGCTGGGGAGGGACTCTTTTATCATGGTGTGTAGTGGTAGGACAAGAGGTAATGGTTTCAAACTGAAAGAGAGCAGATTTAAATTAGATATTAGGAATAAGCTCTTCACTGTGAGAGTGGTGAGACACTGGAACAGGTTGCCCAGAGTAGCTGTGGATGCCTCATCCCTACCAGTGTTCAAGGTCAGATTGGATGGGGCTCTGAGCAAGCTGGTCTAGCAGGAGATGTCCCAGCCAATGGCAGGGGATTGGAACCAGATGATCTTTAAGGTCTCTTTCAACCTAAACGGTTCTATGATTCTATGATTTATTGACTTTGAAGTATCGTTAATTGAAGGTTTGGTTCTCAGCATAAGCCTCAGCCTAGTCTTTTTTTTTTTTTTTGTACTAACTGACAGAGACTGTCTGAGCCAGCAGTAGTGCTGTGCCTCCTGTTCTACTAACTGCTAACCTAGTAAAGCTAGCAATAACACGCAACGTGTAACAACATGCAACATGCAACATGTAGCATGTAGCACAAATCACGTGACACACAACATGTGACACGTAACACAACATATAACATAATGCGTAACACGCAGCATGAACACGTAACGTGTAACATAACATATAACATAGTGGCTACCCGCTTTTTCCAGTTGTATGCTTGATTGGTTGCAGAGAAACATCCAAAGCTGGAGGCAACTTGCGAGCCAGTGCAATTGAATGTGGAACTCGACACAGCGAGGGCTGAGCGAATTATTTGGTGCTGCTCACGTCCCTCTAATCCCTGCGAGCTGCTTACTCAACAAACAGCCAGCTTGAGGCTGCCAGGTGTCGGAGCCGGACTGTACTCTGGAGGTGTGGGACGCACAGGCCTTAGAGCTCGAACTGCCCATCTATATGCCCCTTGTAAGGCTTGAGGATGTTTGCATCGAACCCAGGAAGGAATAAAAAAAGTCTTCCCTTTTTCTTCCCTATTTGTCTGCCCCCAGCATAGGAAATAGGCTTGATTATCAGGAGGAAGCTGCTACCTCCAGATTCGTAGAGTTCATCCCTGCCATTCCCACTCCTGGCAAGATTTACTCCTCTGCCTCTTGCAATCCAACACCTTCTCCTGCTCCAGAGGGAGGATGTGAAAGCTTTAGAAAGCTTACTCCAGTCAGTCAACTGGACAAAATGAAAGACAGTTCATTTTACATTTTCCTCCCTGTCTCAAGCTGTATTGCCTTTCCTCCTATTTCTAATGCAGAAAGGGAAACTGTACAAAGCTCTCTAGGGGTTACAGTGTTGATGTTGATTTTTATGTGGTAGCTTTTGAGATGCTCTGGTGATTAGCAGCTGTAAAAAGCCTTGAGAAAGATAGGCATGACATTAGAATCAGTTAAAGCTTTCCCTCTGAAGAGCTTTATAATCTAAAGCTAGACAAAGATCTCCTGGAAGGACAGCTGTATGTTGTGGGTTGGACAGTGCTGGACACAAAGAAAGATCATAAAATTGGTTCTGCTGAGTGTTTTGTTTGTTTGCTTTCTAACCCTAATATAACAAAACATTGAAGAAATAAACCTCAGCTTCCTCACAAGTGCTTAGTTGGACAGACCTTTGCTTTCCCACGCTAGCTAGTGCCTGTTAGGTCTTCCCTTCTTTTGCACTGTCACTGCTACTGAGATTTTTGATTTAACTTGGAGCTGAAAGAAAAACAGAAATTGACACTCGCAGTTTGTAAAACTGTTGAATTGAGGAGGAAGCGCGACATGCAGCTGGGAGGAGTGGAGTTAGGGACAGAACAACGTAAGGAAGGCTTCAGGTGGGCACAGCACTAGTCTGCCTGCTTTGTGCCATGCAGCCCTGGCACCTTCATCCCTTCTCAGCTCTGTGGTAACTTCTCTACTGCCGGGTTGCTGGGAGGAGGGATGGAGAGCAAGGTTAAGGGGTTAAAAAGGAAATTAGGAGGAATAGCCAAGTTGGAAAGTCAGCTTTTGTGAAATCTCTAGTTTAACCTACCCTGGGAAAGTCTCCTCACATTGCAGTATCCAGTCATTGCAGCTCCTTGCTATTTCCGTAGTTCATAAACATTGCCTTTGAGGTCCCAGCCGTGAGAATAAGGGTGGGAAACGTCATGTGCTTAAATTGGTAGACGTGACTATAAGCACAGACTGCTGCCTCTGAGGGTCATTTTGTGCTGTGGACATGTAATACCTAAGTTGGTCATTTAAATCACGTGTCTCATACAGCCACGCAACAAGACACCCAATGATTTGGGTGCTGCTTCATCTGGCACCTGGGACAGGAGGTGCAGAGATGTACACAAGCACTTTCATTACTGGTTTCGGGGCTAATGCTGCTAACCTGTCATCCTCATGAAATTCCCTTCAAGCCCCCTCTGACTAACAGCGGTCACTGGCATGTGCATTATAGGGTGGAGTATCTGCTGCAGGCTTCATGGATCTCGCTTCTTTTTCCTTTCCAGGTTACAAAAAATGAACGACAGGTGATGAAGCCGTTGTATGACAGGTATCGCTTGGTCAAGCAGATCCTCTCCAGAGCCAGCACCATCCCTATCATTGTAAGTAGAGCATTCTTTTGGGGGCTGTTTGTTTGATTTCAAGCTGAGGAAGAAGGATCACCACACTTTGGCATACAACACCATCACTGAGGCCAAGTCACAACCTCTGTTATCACTCAAAGACCAAGCAAATGAGTGAATCAATGACACACCATGTACTAAAGTTGGGCAAAGCTGGTCAAGGGTCTCTAGTGCCCACTTCTGAGCCATGGGGCACATCTCACCTTGTGTCATTTCTCCTCTTTCCATTGGGCTGCTGCTGTTATTTCATCATCTTGTGTTTGGCTACAGCCTCACTTCCCTTTTCTTACCAATCCACTCTAAGCTCTAGGTCTTCCACACTGCTTGGTTACACAGGATTGTATGACAGGAACACAGGGTCCCACAGGAGATGCCAGTCTGCTTGGATGAGAGGAAGGGCCAACAGTGTCTCAACACTTCATTTGTATTCAAGAGAATCCTGCAAGTGGTGGATACTCCCTCATGCGACGTGGTGCTTTGGCAAGGAGACACTGCCACCAGCAAAGAATCCCAATGCTCCCCTCTAGGGAGCAAATGCACTCTCTCTAATTCTAGACAGCTGGCGTAGGCCAGTTTTTAAAGATGATTTGATCTAAAAAGTACACACAAGGTACTTCTAGCCTATCTATTGAAAGAGAATTGTTTTATTGTGGTTCCTGTTTACTCCGTTATGTATGATCCTTTACTTTATTTGCTGTTTCCAAGCAGCGCTTACGTCCTGGCCACTTTTTGTAGACAGCCAGTGAAGTGAACGGACTGGTAGAGCATTACCCAGTGCAGTCAAACTGAGAAGTGGCAGAGTTTTTTCTGCAAATTACATGAGGTGGTCCTGCATTTAAAACAAAAAAGCTGTTCTTCCTTGAATATGCGAAGTTCTCCCCAAAATGTGTGCTGTGAAGAGGGTGCTGGCAATTGAGAAGGGAGAAACCACATAGCTGTGCACAGGCAGTTTAATGCACAGCTCTCAAAAGAGAGCTTACGTCCTGTTTAGACACAGAACTAGAATTGCACAGTGGCTAACAGAGGAGAGACAAGACTGGCTTTCCCCACCCTTTGAGTGAGGACTGAGAGACTTGTACAGAGGCAGGATACATTTGAAAATCCATCTCTACATCCTTAGGCACTTCAGTGGGAAATCAGGCTCCTGGAAAAAGCAAGCCTGGAGAGTCTAGGGAGGCTTACACCGTAGCTCTGGAGAGCCAGCTGAGAATTGTGTGTGCATATAGGCCCCAGGCTGAGAATTAGTTTGTTGGAGCCTTTACTTGGTAATTCCTGCTCAGCTAGTATTCCAGCATGCAAGATTTTTTTTTCTTAAAACAATTCGGCAGTGATGTCCCTTGCTAAGCATCCTTCTGGTTCAGGGCGTTTGCCAGCCATGTTTTTTCTTCTTTAAGAAATGGATTTTTCCTGATGGTCCAGCGATGAGCTGAGAGTGAATGTGTGGGTGAGAATGAGCTGAGAGCAGGTGGTGGAGGAGAAAGGGGTTCATAATGTAACATACTTGTTAACACCTGTCACAGGGTTCCCCCTCCAGCAAGCGGAGAAGCCCTTTGCTGCAGCCAATTATCGAGGGTGAAACAGCTTCCTTCTTCAAGGAGATAAAGGTGAAGACCTCCAGCTGCTAACTAATTGCTCAGTTTGCATCAATTTTCCCCTTATACCAATGAAAGAGAATGATTGATTGATATTTTTTTCCATCAGTGTTGATTTTTTTGCAGTGTCCTGAAAAATCAGTAGCTGCTTTAAGCCTCGCCAGTTCTGATCAAATTCTTCCCTTGTTATAGATAAGACTACAGTATTTCCTTGGCTTTGCATTCTTCCCCATCCTTCTCCTTCCCCTTCCACCTGCACATAATATATTTTATTTTGCTTTAAAAAAAATAATCACAATTACCTTTTTATGTTGGTTTTTTCCTTGCTTTTTTCTCCTTTCTTTTTAATGACACTAACTTGTCTCGTGGTAGTTTCTCTCACTCCAAAGCTCTTTGGCTTGCACACAGCACCGTGGCAGGAATGAGCTCTCACAAAACTAATACTCGCACGTGGAGCCAGCCGGGACACTTAGAGGATCCATACCTACTCCCGTTCACGTGCTTGTTTTATCCAGGGCTCTTTGTCACCACCTCGTGAAGGGTGTTGCTCACCAAGAAAGTGAGAGCAACTCAGTTCTGCTAGTTAACACCTGCTCAGATTTAGATGGCAGGATTGTTGTGTTTCTTTCTCCTGCTGCCGTGGGGTAGTAAGTCTTGGTGGGGAAGACTATGACACGGGGCCTTCTTCCTCTGAAGAGAAGGGGTGTCCCAGGGTCGACCAGGATACGCAGTGTGGGGCTGGGCCCTGGCTTGCTATCGTGACCCTCACACTGTACCAGAGTTGGAAAAAAGTGCTTCAGTACAATTATTTATTCATTATCCAGCCAGAGCTTGGTTGATGGTGTAAACACTGCAGACCTAGACATCCAAGGTGATTTCATCATTAGGCAGTTGCAACAGACTGTATATTAGTGGGCTGTTGAAAGTATATATTCATTAAAACCCGATTGCAGACCAAAGATGCTAGTCTGCTCCTTGGAGATCTGATCATCACTGAAGCGCTTAATATTTTCTGGATAACTGCTGGATCAAATCTGCAGTAATGGTCTGATAGAAGGGGTATTTTGGTTTTTGGAGGGGTTTTTGTTGGTTTTTTTTTTCTTTTAGCATGTCCCCTGTTTTTCACCTATGCGTGCACCCAGAGTCAAAACTTACAGCTCTCAATTATGGTGATCTCCGGTGACCAGTATGGCTGGTGCTATGGCAGGGCAGCAGTATCCTGCAGGGAATACAAACCTTGAGAGGTTTCTAACTGAAGATCTGTGTGACAGCCTTAAGCCTGTTAACACTTACACGCCTGTTAACGCTTAAATGGGGCCCTGTGAAGCTGCACGTGGCAGCTTTACACTGAACTACAATCGGAACTAAAGAGAAGAAATTGCCAAAAGCCCCCAAAACTTAGCCCCTGGGAAGGTTTGCCGTGGGCAAGAGCGCTACCTGTCTTGATGGGCCCCTGACAATGTCATTTTTGATCATTATTTTTCTGAAGCATTTGGGGGAGTTGAATTAAAGCTTGGAAGGTGATCTGAGCCAAAACCTTACCAAACATTCGGTTACATTGTCTTTAATACAGTGTGTGTTGAAAAAGGCTTGCTTGCTTGGAGTGCTGATGATGGGGTACTCTGGAGATTTTATATTTGTAACTCTGGAAAATTTAAATTCCTCGCAATTGCCTAAAGATCCAAGCAAGTGCAAGCCAAAATGGATCTTAGTCAATGCAAGTCATTCTGGTTTGAGGTGTAAATGCCAGTGCAGGTTCCCATGCGAGTTTTGTTTGAAGCGAAGGCTTTAGATGGCTGTTTCCATGCAAGTTCTCACTAAGAGTCCTTTTAATTCGCTCCTTTGTTTTAAACAGCAAAATGCTTTAAGAGGCCTTGTGACAGCCAGATATAGTACTTTGGCACCGAGGTCTAAACAAGTGAATTTTCTATGCTTTCTTTTCCTCCCGTGGGCTCCCATTGGCAGGAGGCTCGCTCCTGAGCTCCAGGGGAGAGTAATCCTGGCTGGCTTGGGCAGCGCGCTGGTGCCCTGGAGCAAGGTGGTGGGGACAGACTCGCGGGCTCCTGTGGGGAAGAAGCTGCTGCCAGATTGACAGATTCAGGCTGCGCTTTGCATCTGTCCTCAGGAGCTGTTCATCGCGCTGCTTGTGGAAATTTGTCCCTTTCCTTTCTCTCCAGAATGGGAGTCTGGAAGCAACTTGCTCTCCCAGGGAGAAGGGAGCTCCTCCTTTGGTGCCAGGAAGATTCCTCTAAATTAAAGCGTGCCGTTTTTACTGATAGGATTGACTTAGCAAATCCTCCTCCGTGCCGCAGCAGGATTGGCGTTCTCCTGCTTCAGCCCTAGTTGCCCTTACCCAGCCCAGCTCAGAGTTGTTTCCAGGGTTTAAGGACAGTACGCCACTGCTGGTTTATGCCTTCTGTTTAAAATCACATTATTTATATCTGGAGAAATAGTCTTATCTAATCACATGCTAAATATTGCTTTAACTTTCACAAGTTCCCTGCAGATTTTCCTGAGAATGAATTCAAACTTATCTGTATCTTCTTTAATTATTATTATTATTATTATTATTATT
>NW_009696549.1:0-2763 GCF_000703405.1 Apaloderma vittatum
CCGAGATGAAAAGGACAGCTTTGCACGGTGGGTTCACTGTGCATTCCTGGTCACACGACGGAGACTGTGCCCAGGCAGCTGCCTCTCTTGCTCTCCCTTTAATCGCTGCAGGGTGGGAACTGGATCCAGCCTGGAGGGATGAAAGTACAATGGAGCAGAGTTAACGTCAACCAGTGTACTGTTGTAAGCAAATCACCACCGCATCTCTCTGTGCAGCACGTTACAATTTACTACTCGTAGCTCAATGAGTCAGAGAGCTTGCTTCTGGTTTTGCCTCCAGCTTCTCCTGCTGCAGAGCTGGACAGACAATGAGGCCGTGTTGCAGAGGGGGGATGCCGTGCTGGTAGAGGCGGGTGGTCCAGACGGCGTCGGCTCTGCCGGAGCTCACCAGCATCTGGCGCAGCTCAGCGCTCAGCAGGGCAAAATGTTCCTTGTCCATCCCGTTCTCGAGGAAGTGGCCGTAACGTGACCGCGGCGCCTCCTGGTCATAGCAGTCCGAGGGGTATGGGTGGATGACGAGGCGTAAATCCGGCAGAACCGCAGTTTCCCCCATCAAATTCTTGAGTCTTGGTGAGGGGATTGCCGAAACGTCCCAAACACTGGAGCCGGAAGCAGCGGCAGAGAGCTGGCAGCAGGAGCTCGAGGTGGGCGTCCATCAGCCAGCATTCCGTGCGGTCCTGGGGGAGGAGAGAATCACAGAATCACAGAATGCCAGGGGTTGGAAAGGACCTCAAAAGATCATCTAGTCCAGCCCCCCTGAACTTCCGTCCCTCCCTCCGTGCCGGCTCGGCGCTCACCTCAGCCTCCCACTCCCTCTTACTGGCCCCGGCTTTGCCCTGGCGTGGTGGCTCTATGGCGTACAGTCAGGGCGGCGGCAAGAAGAAAGTCTGCTGCTATTGTGACGGTGATATTGGAAACTATTACTATGGACAAGGGCATCCAGAGAAACCTCACAGGATCCGAATGACCCACAACTTGCTCTTAAATTATGGCTTATACAGAAAAAAGGAAATTTATCAACCTCGCAAAGCTACTGCTGAGGAAATGACCAAGTACCGTAGTGATGAATACATCAAATTTCTCCGATCGATAAGGCCTGACAATATGTCTGAGTACAGCAAGCAAATGCAGAGATTTACTGTTAGAGAAGATTGTCCCGTATTTGATGGCCTGTTTGAGTTTTGTCAAACAAAACAGCTGGAGGCTCTGTGGCTGGGGCAGTAAAACTGAACACACAGCAAACAGACATGGCTGTTAATTGGGCTGGAGGACTTCACCATGCCAAGAAGTCAGAGGAAACTGGTTTCTGTTATGTCAAAGCTATGGTGCTTGCCATCCTTAAGTTACTGAAGTATCACCAAAGAGAAGCTGAAACCTCCTCGAGGAGACGCCGCAGAGGTTGGAGAAGGTCCTCGGAAAAATCGTGGCCGCTCAAATCCAACTTGCGCAGCGCTGGCGCGTGGCGGCTTTGCGTGAGGAAGGCGAGGTCGCAGGGTCAGAGGCAGCAGAAGGTCAGCTCCAGGCTTTCCAGGGGGGTCTGCAGGTCGCTGCTGGGGTCGGGGGGGGATACAGAGTGAGATCTGAGCCCCCCAAAACCATCACAAACCTCATGTTAAATCCCAATTGCCAGGGGAAGCCACCCAGGTTCCCGGTGGGAGCAAGGCTCCCCCTCGGTTCCGCACGAGAAGAGCAAAATTAAAGGAAATTAAGAGGAAATTAAAAAACGGGGGGGCGCTGGGCTACCCCTGCACCCCCTGGAAGCACTGAAAGGGGTCAGGGGGCAGCGCCGTGGGACCCCGTAACACAGAGGGCATTCCTTGCAAAGGGGTGAGACCCCCTTGAACGGGACCCCCCCGGCTCAAAGGGGCACCCGCACAGCTCTAGCTGTGGAAAAGTACAATCCCAGGAACTCAAATGTGACAGGGACTGATTTTCACTGTTTTGGTTTTCTTCTCCTGAAATTGCTTTTTTTCTCTGGAGGGACTGGGAGCCCAAGAAAGCTGCTTGACTTTCAAGGATCGTCTCCTCCAAGCTCAAAGGCTCTGCATCCCTAGAAGGAAGAAATCACACAAAAATGCCAGGAGACCTATATGGATAAACAAAGAACTCCTGGCGAAAATCAGATACAAAAGGGGAACTCACAAAGCGTGGAAGCAGGGACTGGTGACCTGGGATGATTACAAGGAAGTTGCTCGTGTAATCAGAGGCCAGGTTAGAAAAGCTAAGGCCCTGACTGAGTCAAATCTGGCCAGCGATATTAGAAATAACAGAAAAGGATTTACCGAGGATGTGGAGAAGGCTGAAATATTCAACAACTTTTTTCCTCAATCTTCACTGGTAACCACTCGAACCCACCACCAGAGGTGTGTTGGCTGGGTCTGGGAGAGTGAAGAACCACCCAGGGTAGGGGCAGATCAGCTCTGAGAACACCCAGAGAACCTGAAGGAGCACAAGTCCATGGGACCTGATGAGATACATCCACGGGTCCTGAAGGAACTGGCGGGTGAGGTTGCTGGGCCACTGGCCATCGTATTTGAGAGGTCCTGGCATTCTGGTGAGGTTCCCACAGACTGGAAAAGGGCGAACATAACCCCCATATTTAAAAAAAGGGACCAAGGACAACCCGGGGAACTACAGACCAGTCAGCCTGACCTCTGTCCCAGGTAACAGATTCTCCGGTAGCTGTACTAAGGCACAAAAAGAACAATCAAGTGGTTGGTGACATCCAACAGGGCTTCACCAGGGGCAAGTCGTGCCTGACTA
>NW_009696550.1:0-11363 GCF_000703405.1 Apaloderma vittatum
CACCTGGTTACATCATCATAAAAGGCTATCAGGCTGGCCAAACACGACTTGCGCCTGGCAAAGCCATGTTGACTGCTCCTAATAACCCACTTACCCTTGATATGCCTAGAGATAGCAACAAGAATAAGTTGTCTATTGCCTTTCCAGGGTGAGGCTGACTGGTCTGTAGTTACCCAGGTCCTTCTTGCCCTTTTTGAAGACTGGAGTGACATTTTCTTTCCTCTAGTCCTCAGGCACCTCACCTGGTCCCCATGACTTACCAAAGATGATGAAGAGTGGCCTAGCAATGACCTCTGCCAGGTCCCTCAGCACCCACGGGTGCATCCCATCAGGGCCCATTGATTTATGGATGTTCAAGTGTTCAAATTGATCCCTAACCCAGTCCTCCTCAACCAGGGCAAGCTCCTCCTTTATCCTGACTTCCTCTGGGGCCTCAGGGGACTGGGACTCTTGAGGACAGTCTGCAGCAGCATAGACGGAAGCAAAGAAGGCATTCAGCAACTCATCCCTTAAGAGAGAAATCCATCCAGAGAGTCTAGACATGGGCAGTAAGGGGATGCTAAAGTGATAGAAGAGGAAATTAAAACATAAATGGGAGTGACTGTAAGGAGGAGGACACAAGCAGCCTCTTAGTATAATTTCTGGAGCTGCTGGGAGAAGGTCCCTCTGGACTTGACCACCTCAGGGCAGAGCCCCCTCCTGTCCTTGCCTGCATGTGCGATGTCAGGCAGTGACCAAACCAGGAGGAGAGGAAGAAACTGCTGCCAGCTTCTAAGTCCTATAGAAAGCAATGCTGCTATTGCAGGTATAAGTCAAAAGTATGGAGTTTTAGATTGATAATATAATTAATTTATTCACGTAACAACCTTACATTCAAACTACTTAAGTCAGAATATTCCAGTTTGCAGTGTGATAGCACCAGGAGGGTCTCAACTGATCAAATCTGAGAGCCTTCACAGGGAGAGCAATATAAAGTGAATTAAAACTGATCAAAACATCCCTGTGCACTAAGTTAGATTAATGCTGCCATACATCATCCTGTGCCAATACTATGTGGCAGTGTCACTTCCCAGTGTTGCTTCATTAAAGAAAATGTACGAACACAGATCTGCAACACTGTCTCTAGATTTGATTCATAAAGCATTAATTTGCACCACAGCAAATGAACTTCCAGGCTTTAACTTGTATTGCATTTAGTATTATTAAAACCCTGATACTGTGCACCAGCATCAAGAAAATCACAGGAGAGGAGGTGATGTGAATGCTACAAATCTGCCTGAAATAAAGTATTACCAGTGGTTTTGATCAGCAAAATCCATGACACAGAAAAAAACATTAGGAGGAGTGAATTTTAGGACTGATGAATGGGTAACGCTTTGAAACACTCTGTTTTTATCGGTCCCAACAAATACATTGCAGAAATTTCAGTTCTCTGTGGGGAAGTCACAGTTTTGAGATCACTGTAATCAAGAGGAAATGAGTGGAATTTGCACTTACTTTGTGGGCGCTGCATTTCAGGGAACTCAGGACTGCCTGACGGATGGCTTTGGGAATAGTGTCAATGTGGTCCAACCTCACCTTCCATGTTTCACAAAAATCCCGGTAAATCCAGTTTTACACTCTCGTATGCTTTGATTCTTGATTGATGAACTTGGTATTTTAAGGACTGAAAATGAGGCTGTTCCACATCTGCTCTTAGAGTGAATGGTCTCAGGGACTCAGTCACGGGAGGACTCTATACTGTGGGGAAAAGAATCCACTGTAAATATCAATGCTTAATAACCAAATCGTATCTCCATCAGCAACTGTATGTAATATATTATGTTTACATATGCCACCCATTTACCACTAAGTCTGAAAAAAGAAGAGGGAAAAAAACAACAGGCCAAGCACATACTCCAAATATAGGCAAAATAGCAAAATGTCAATCCTTTTTTTTTTTTTCCTTTACTCCCTGAGGTAAATATGTGAAAGTAAAAGAAGATTCTGAACCAATGGAAAAGGAATTCCAATGGACACATTCATCATGTACCACATAAGGAAAAGTAAACGTGGGAATGCACAGGTAAAGGACGTTATAATGTTTTGTGCAAATGTTGGAATCTGTGAGCTGCTGAGGTGCCCCAGCTCACCCCTTAGGCAGAGTGGACAGGGGTAGAAGTGTCTCTCCTGTTCTGTACCTGTTCTGGGCTACTGCTCCAGAGAAACCTTTGTCTCTTTCACGTTGTATTTCCCATCTGCAAGCCCTGTGACAGCAGGCATCCAGGTTTAGGGAAAACGAACATCTAAACTAGTTGTAGGTGGATCCTTAGTGCAGGGCACGTGCAGAAATAGAAGGCGGCACATTTGCAGCTGCCTGACTGTGCAGTTACCTCTTCCCTTGTAAAAACCAAGCAATCACGCTCTGCTGCTGTGGAATCCAAGCCAGGATCTGTATTTAACTCCTTTCCCATGTGTACATACAAAGGCATTACCTGTTTACTGTGTAATTAGGTAGGTCAACTAAGTTGTCTATGCCAATTACTTTTGCTTCTCTTTTTGTGCACCATTTTAAAACTCTTTCTTGATTTTGCTGCATGAGATGTGACATAGAAGAAATTCGTCACACTTTGCTCTTTCTAGAGGGATGCTTGTGTGGCTTCTGGTTTATGCAGGCAACTACTTTCTGGTGTGTGAGACATGGACAAGATGCTGAGCTTTGATGACAAGTTGCTGCAAAAAGTGCATGACTTGTGGGGTGTCAGAGCAGTTTAATTCTTGAAGTTGAGG
Organism: Apaloderma vittatum; assembly: GCF_000703405.1. NCBI lineage: Eukaryota > Metazoa > Chordata > Aves > Trogoniformes > Trogonidae > Apaloderma > Apaloderma vittatum. The sequence goes on from NW_009696550.1 coordinate 2,770, forward strand.
GGATTTTCTTATTAGCAAAATCTCTTTGTTGTCTGAGAAGTGAGTTCCATGGACTTGCTGCCAAAGACATGGAGTCGTATTCTCAAAAGGGCTTATGCATTACTAGTAGGATTCTTTTTCTCCTAATGATTTTTAAGTGTCTGAATTCCACTTTTGAAGTGGCTTGGTCCAGAGGCAGGGAAGTATTTTGGAACCCAAAGTTATAAAGTAGCTCACTAGAGGGATTATCAAAACAGCTCACAAATGCTTTCAAATCTGCACCATGGGACCATTTTGGAGAAATACACTTGCCAACACCCTTGAGGTCTTTTAGTTTAAAAAAATTCAGAAGTTCCTGAGTGAGGCAGGGGTTATTTAAATATAAAGTTAAAGCACTGAAAAAAAATTGCTCTAGAAGCAGTGGAAATATGGCTGTGATTTCAAAAGCGGTGGGGGAAAGGTGTTGTTTTTATAAAAATATGAAAACTTTAATGCAAAATATAAAGTAATATCTATAAAGTAATATCTTTGAAATAGATAATCCAGTCTCTATTCCTCACTTCTCACGGATACTGGGGGACCAAAAAACCCAAACTGACGCAGCTAGGCAGAGAGCAATCGCCTTTGAAGGCAGGGTAGCTAAGGAGGCAAGACAGCCTCCAAAATCAGGCAGCATGTGATCGTGGCGTGTTATTGCCCAGACCAGACCCACAGCAAACAACATCCCTGCACCTTCCAGACCTGTGATATGCCCTGCTTCTTCATGGGAGTGAAAGAGCCCAGCCAGGCACTGACCACCTCTCTTAGCTGGGCTCATGGCAGCGTGACCCTCCTGTGCTGTTTCACATTCCTTGCATCAAGTGCTTCACTAGCACCACTACTCACAACCATTTGGGCTTGGCATTTGGACATGACTTCTGCTCTCTGCTTCAGGTTTGTGACACCTGAAAGTCCCAGTCTGCTCTTCTAGCGGCAACTCACAAGCAATTCAGCTTGTGCATGCATTAATGAAAATATCTATCAGTTATGACTGGAAAAAGTGCTATGCTAAGTGGCAGAAGAGCCAGCAAAAACATGCCATGTATTTTTAGTTACCCCGGGATTAATTCCCAGGCAGGTCTTTATTTACAGTGCTATATTTACACATAGCAGCCATATGGAATAGGGATATTCCTCCTGACAGCTGCTCTGCTTTCCTCAAACCAACAGAGAGAAAGACTACTTCAAAATAACACCTGCTGTATTTCTGTCTCCCTCCAAACACCATCACAAGTGCAAAGGAGATAGCTATGCCAGCAAAACCTCTCTGCTTCTCACAGTTCACGAGGGTCAGCTGGGGGCATGTGTTACAAACTCCTGCCAGGACTCAACTCCCATTGCAGAGACATGGTCTAGATAGCCCATCACTCACCTTGCAGTACTACGAGGCTGATGAACCATGTGGGAAAATAACAAAAGAATAGTGAGAAAGACTGTAAACATGCTCAAGTAACTTCCAGATAGGGTGTAGAAAAACATATATATCACACTAATCGTAAACATCTGTGTTTAGATAACATAAGGCTGTGATAGTCTTAGAGGCACCCTCTTGAACACGCTTGAGATTCGCACCCTGCTGTGGGAAAGATCAAAGCACAGAGGCTAAACTAGGCCTGTATGAATCCCTGAAATACCAGTGAAAGCAGCAGGCTCGGTGATCCTCTAGCAAGGACTGAGGTCCACGATGCCTGTGTTCATACTTGTGTGCCTCTGCCCAGGTGCTGCTTCAGGGATCTCCCAGTTCACGAGGCAATGATAATAAATTTACTCTTTGCATTTCAACAATGGTTTTGTGGTTTTTCCTGTGTCCTGCCTGTGTCAGCTCACACAAACAGCATGTAAACAAAACACATGTTTGTTCCTCCCTTCATCTGAGGGAAGACACTTATTTCAAGGTGTCTTAATTGGCCTGCCCATCCTCTCCACTACGTTCATTTAGCACATTATCATTTCCTAGGGCAGAAGACAAAAATAAGTTAAGTACATCAATGATAGCTGTGACATCTTCTGAAACTACCGGTCTGCATTTTACATATGTGAACTTTTTAGGACAGCTGGTATTTCCTCCTTCCCCAGCTCCATTTAAGCTCTGATCTCTGAGCCCCCTTTGATCTCATTTCATAGAGTTTCATAGAATGTCCTAGGCTGGACGGGACCTTAGAGATCATTTAATCCAACCTCCCTGTCATGGGCAGGGACGCCTCTCAACTAGATCAGGCAACACATGGGGACCGAATGGGGATCGAACCCGTGACCTTGGTGTTATCAGCACCACGCTCTAACCAACTGAGCTAACCGGCCCATTCTGCAGTCTTGGTGTGCAAGAAGGGTTTCATTCATTCTTTCCTGACTACACATACGAGGTCAGAGACTCTTCTAGCCATCTTGTTTCTAGAATCACAGAATGATAGAATGTGTTGGGCTAAACAACCCAGAGTCAAGCTTTTAGAAGACCCCCACAAATATTTTAGTCCTGTACTGAGAAGGCCAGCTCTTCAAGGGTGACTGGCACCTGCAGCTTGTCTTAAGGTGGTGAAGAAGAACCAACTACCACGCCAGCAGCTTTTATAAGACCCTTGCTAAAATATAGTCATTCATACCTGTGCGGTGTCTGACAGGGTGGTTCACCATGGGTATCACGGTAACTGCTGAGGAAGTAACATGATGACCACAACATGGGCCATGTGGATATTGAGTTTTCCCATTGCATTCTTCCATGCAGGATTGAAGTCCTGTTAATAAGAAAAGTTGAGGGCAGTTGGGTAGCTCTGGATTATTCTAACTAAAGTGAAATTAGAAGCAAGACCTTGCTCTAATCTGTTACTTTGTCACAGCACCGGGGGAGCAAGTGGGCTGGACTGTCTTGCTGCTGCAGAGAAACTCATGAAGCAGCACAATGTGAGAAGTGCATGTAATTGCCTTAATGGTTGCAGGTAGTCCAGAAAGGTGCCCCATTCCCTTCTGCTCTTGTCACCTCGCCTTTATTTCATGCTGGGCATACAACACAGAAACGCATCACTGACAACTGCAGGCTGCATTGTACATTTTTGAAAAAGCTTCCTTGCAAAGGAATGTTCCCTCTACTTTGCCAAGACGAGCATTGCAAGCCAAATTTTTATTCACATTATAAAAACCATGACATCTGACCCTGTTGAAAATTTAACAGTTTTTTTTCCCAAGTTATGCTGAACTGCATAATAGAGGGGACATTGTCAAAAGTTGCCACAGAAATCGGTAAAGAAAGCAAAAAATTATTACAAAGAAAGAAGACAGACGCCACCAGGGGAATGAAAGGTCATAAAACTCTGTCCCCTATCCTGCTGATCAGGGTGAAGTGACCTTACCCCTCAGAGGGTTCAGGCAACTTAGAGAAATGCAGAAAAAATATCTGAGAATCCCTGAAACGCAAAAAAAAAGCAAGCTTGCCTCTTCAGCAAACAGGTCAACATTGCAAATATTCCAGCTGCCTCGAGTTAGGCTTCCCAGTCCAGAATGGGTCGTCTCCAAGGAGCATTTGCCCCAATTCACCTGCCCAAATCACAGGCACTTCCCTTGATTTAAATGGGCTTCAAAGGTATTTTCCTGTCTAGATAAGCAGACCAAACTTCTATGAGTTGGCCGCACACAGAGTCCGGAAAGACCCTTTTCTATTCAGCCAGGTCTACCTTTATGTTAACCTTAAAGTTGCTGAAATGGTTCTTCCCCAATCAATTGCTATAGGCTAAACATTTAACATAGAAAAAGATTTCTAAGCTGTTCCCCAGGTGACTTTGCAGATGATTCAAGTGATTCCAATGTGGATTGACAAAACTCCTTGGCACCGGGATCAGTCACCAAATCTGCAGGACAAACTTTTTGCTGTGCTGGAATCATTTCAACCCACCAGCCTGTAGGTACCTTTCTCTAAAAGTCCCAAGAACTGTCTCAGTCTCCTAGAGATATGAAGGGAAACAAAGCATTTTCTGGCCTAGCTTACAGGCAAGTCTTTAACCTGCTAGATGATTTAGGTTGTGGAAAAAGGGGAGAGGAAGGCACATTGCACAAGGAGAAGTAGCCTACAGAAGCTCTGAGTTTCATCATAGCATTTCCTTAACATCTGTAGAGGTCACTTAGCACACCAGTGGGACTTCTTAGGGTTGTGTTTTCAGTGTCAGGTCATGAAAGGGAAGCACTCTGTCAAACTGACAGCAAGAAAAACTAGAAATGAGGTTGGGAGAAGTGAAAGTCTCTTCGAGCCAAAATCGTTTTATGATTCTATGATTCTATGACTGTGTTTGGGCCTTTTGTGTGCAGAAATATCTGGGTCTGCACTTAAACCAGCACGGGGATGAGGTGGACTAACCCACTGAACCACAACAGACACTGTGGGTCCTAGGAGAAGGAACACCAGGAGAAAACAAGAAACAGCAATGTGATTGACGAAGTTGGCCCATTTACTACCGCAAGGACAGGACAACCAGATCAGATTTCAACATAAACATCCAGTATTGCCAAATGTTGGATCAAAATAAATTACATTTCACTTGGGATTAAAAAAAAATGGCAATGCCCTTAACACTTTCCACTTCCACAGCTATAGAGAACAAATAAGCATATATCATAGCATCATTAGGTGCCTGCCTTTCAAGTAAGCCACAGACAGGAGCAAGGGTTCAGTGGTCACTTGTATACACTTCTTACTTCCATTTCTAGGTTTCTTGTCACTCTCCAGTTGTGAGAATCTGTACACTACCATACTTCAGAAAAAGTATTAAGCTATTCCAAAACTAACTTGAAAATTGAAGCCAAGTAAAACGATGCTAAGGAATCATAAGTACTTTTGCTCCCAAGTGTATTTCCCACAAGTAGATTTTACTGACTTAAGTACTGTATGCATGAATTCCTGCTACGTGATTTAATAAATGCCCTGCAGATTGGTTTCAGGTTGCTTGTTTTTTTCCTAAAGGACTGTGCTGCTGTTGCCTTCAGTTGAAGAGGATTTCAATAATTCCAGTGCAGAGCTCGCTCAGAAGCTGTTTTTTACTGATAGCAGAAGATCTGTAGTCCTCCTTGCGCTCACCTGCAACTTCAGATGGATGTCACATGCTCCTAGATAAGCACAAAGTAGAGCATTTTTTTTTCTTCTATCAAAGTATGCTTTTTGAAGAAAAAATAGCGGAAAAAGAACTTCTCAGTTTACCTCTACTTTTTTTTTTTTTCACATCAGAGAGGGGTTAGGGAGGGAACAAGATACAGGATGGTAATGATCTAGATATCTCAGGTTGATATGTTTGATTGAGTTTGTTTGTGTTTTGCTGTTGTTGTTTTTAATAAGTACTTCTGTCATTCAATTCTATGTGACTGCCTTCCCACAAGTTCATTTCCACCTTAATTTAAAACATCTTAAAACGTCAGTCAAAACTCAAACAATTAAAAATAAAGTGAATGTTTGCTCTAAAAGATTTTAGTAGACTAGAACTTTGTATTTTGTGTTTATTTTGCATTGATCTGACACAAGAGTTTTTCTTACTTTTTAAGCCTACGTCGTACGGAGCGGGTACATAGGGACTGGTCATTCAATCTCTTTTCCGATATGAGAGTTAAGAGACCACCATATGAAACTAAGAGATAGCAGATTCAAAAAAAACCCCAACAAACAAACAAAACAAAACAAAGAAAGTAGTTTTGGTTCAGAAAGCCTCCAAGCCTTAGAGGATACAAGTATTTGGGGAAGTATGTGTTATGCTCTTCCTATGCATTGACTTTTGGCTATTATAAAATGGAGGATACTGGGTGACACAGATTACCTAAAATAGTTAGTAGTCCAACCCATTATCACAATTTCTATTCCTTGTTCTTTTTACACATATATTCATTGTAGGCATCTTCACTTCACAAGGTGCCTCCAGCAAGATATCTACTTCAGTTTAAAATAGGTAGTGAGTAACAGGTCCTTCTTGTTACTCTCCAGCAGCTCTCTCTAGTCCCAGTTCCAAGCAGAACTGGTTAAACAATCCACAGGATCACAACTGAATGAAAAGGCTCTGTCAAAGGATTAGGAGATTCGTTACCCCAATGGCAATTAGTTGTACATCATTTCATCTCTCCTGTTTACTCCAAGAACAAGATGGGACTTGCGACACACATCCGCCTGTCTAAGCTGGACAATAAATGTCCAAAGCTGCATGGAAAAGAAACCTTAGGAACATCTTGTTTTGCACCACTGAGAAATCCTACTAACAGATGGCTATCAAACGACTTTCTTTAAGCTGAATCTGACATCTCTCTTTTGTCTAAATGACTGAGATTTTCAGATGCAAAAAATCGATGGGCAATCAAGAATAAAAATACAAAATCATAACATTCAGTAGTGCTTTTATAATCATGCAGCAAGACTGAGCCTGAAAATGCCAAAACCTGTCAGCAGATACTAACAAATAATGCCGACTGAATTCTCAGGGAAACCTAATGAGATTGAGAAGTATCTTGCCCCTAGAAGAGAGCACACATGGGCATTCAGCAAGAAGAAGATGAGCCAGTCTCACTTGAGCAGAAAACATTTCACTGTGTGCATTTGGCATTGGCACTTAGGTAAAACTCAACAGGTCGTTTTCACCAGATTTTCTCAATTCAGTGTCAAACTAGTTAGGGGGTTTTGTTGTTTTGGTTTTGGTTTGGTTTTGTGAAGGCACAAACACAAGTGCACACAACTGCTTCCATTAAAGATACACTTAGCAAACGTTTCTAAAAACATTCTTAGATAAGCAAAAGTATCTGGTCAGCAAAGTGTTGAAAAACTTCAGTCTACAGTGGGGACATCAATATAAATTTGGATGAGGAAGGGGGCTGGTTAGCTCAGTAGGGGGCCAGTTAGTTCAGCGGTTTGAGCACGGTGCTGACAACAATGACAACACCGAGGTCGCAGGTTCGATTCCTGCTCGATCCCCATGTGTTGCCTGGTCTAGTTGAGAGGTGGCGTCCCTGCCCATGACAGGGAGGTTGTATTAAATGATCTCTAAGGTCCCTTCCAGCCTAGGCCATTCTATGATTCTATGTAATTCTGGAGGGAAAAGGCAAGATTTCTACTGCTCATGCAGACGTACACCAAATTCTTTCCTCCCAAAGGTAAAATGCGCAAAACTGTGCATCCCTGCCCTTAAACCTCAGCTCCAGGCAGAGACCAAGAAATACCTAAAACAAGACAATAGCAGGTGCTTACTGATTCCCAGTCCTACTTTTGATTAAGGTGCAGATCAGTTTAATCCAGGTGAGCAGAAAGGAAATGTAAAGTGGGAAATTCTCAACTTCTTGTTCAGAGTAGGAGATTTTCTACCTGTCTTTGGGTAGGCAGCCTGCAATCTTCTCCCTCAAGGGACTGAGAAGTACAGTTCTATTGCCTTGCAGGGAGCCTCATGCTCTTAAGTCTTGGGAAAATCTCCTACAGAAACGTTAAGCCTGTGCTTTCGAAACTGCTTCTTAAGAGATTTAAATATTCACTTTCTATTAATTTTCTTTCATTTCAACCCTCCTGGAAAGCCAGCAAACCTAGTTCTCGAGGGATCTCCTGAGTGGGAACAACTTTATGCTAACAGCCACCTCTAAAGCAATTTTTGCCAGCTGCCACAGACCCACACTGCCATGAACAGCCTGGGTTCAGAGAGCCCTCAGGTGCTACAGAAGCAACAGAAGTCACCCAATATTGAATATTTCATGAGTCTCTTCATTCAGAGACTATCTAATGACTAGTGCGAGATAAGTGTTTTGGCATTTTCACTCTAGTTGTGGGCACCGAACTATTGGGAACCCTTCAGAAATGCTTATGCCCAACACAGGGCTGCAGCATCCCCTCAGCTAGGTGTACAGCCAGCCTCACCTTTAAGCTGACACAATAGCTACACCCTGCAACGTCACCCTTTCACAGCAGAGCCTGATGTAGCCCCCGACAAGCCAACTCCAGCCCTGTTGAGGATGAAAAAACATCTACAGTCGATGGTGTGGGAGCTTGCCCCACACCGAGTCCCAAACCCTGCTTCCATGTCCATCAGAGGGGCAGGGATTAGTAAAGGAAGGCCACAGACATGCTCTACCAAGAGGAAAAAGCTTGTCCTGCTTATCCAAAAACCAGAGTGAGGCAAGATAAAACCCTCTACAATACCTCGATAATGGGTTCAACACCATTTCCAGGATTAGAGAGAGACACTCTGCGTAGCGCTGAATTACATGGGGAGAGTAAGAGTGCTGTAAGGAGCCTTATAGCAACAATTACAGAAAATTCAGAACTTAATAAAAACAAGGTCAAGGATTTTGGTACCTTATAGCCCAACAGCAGTAAACTGAAGAGGTACTTTTTGATGCTTGGTAGGTATCAAGAAAATAAATAAATATTCAGTAATTATAATAGCTAATGCAGAAGGCTTGACCACCTAAACACTTGCCAAACTGTGAAATACATTACCCTTTAGCCTTCGTCTCTATTTTATATGATTTATAGCTATAATTTGTAGTAGATATACAATAGATTGAAGTTGTACTAGTTGAAACATATTATTATCAATAGATAAAATACATATGTGTCTTGGGTTACAATATGTAACCAA
>NW_009696551.1:0-28902 GCF_000703405.1 Apaloderma vittatum
AATTGTTCTATGATTCTATGATTCTATGTCTAGAGTCAATACTGTCCACACTCCTGGCTTTCAGATGCTGCTATTCTTGACACCAAGGTGCTCCGGCCATGGGTGCAGATAGGCCTACTGTGCTATTTCCATGAAAGAAAAGTATTTATTTTTTTTCTCTTCTTGTCCTTTCCCTTGCTCTTTGCTCTGTAGGAAGCTTCACTGCACTCGAAATTTCATCCACATGAACCTCTTTGTTTCGTTCATCCTACGTGCAATATCCGTATTCATTAAAGATGGGGTTCTTTATGCCGAACAGGATGGCAACCACTGTTTTATCTCAACGGTAAGTAAAACCGAAGGTAAAGACTTTTCCTTTTTTTATTATTTTTTCACCACGAGATAACAAAATGAGGCGGGGAGCAGTCTGTTGAGTGTCATAGGCTGAGAAGCCATTGGGAGAGAAAGTAATTGGTGGTAAACTTCCCTCCCAGTACACAGCAAAACTGGATGTTACCATCTCAAGATGCTATCAGTGTGCAGCAGTCTGTCCTTCAGGACAAACGTACAGGTTCTGGTTTCTCTCATTACTCAGGTTGTTCCTCCCTTTCACAGATCTCCATGATGATAGGTAGGATGAGAGCAGACACAAGCAATTTCCTTCACCTGAATGTGTGTTTTTTCTCCAGAGCCTTGTTTGTTATGGATGTCAGGCAGGGTTATGTGTAAACAGGATGACCGTTTAGGCATAGAAAATAGTCCTGGTGGTCAGAGTCTCAAAAAATCATTGGTATTAGGCATGTATTTGTCTCTGAAGTGTGCAGTTTTATGGAAAGCCTTCTTTTTCATGGATGCGCTTAGCTATATGCTACAAGTAAATCCCAATTCCTTTAACATTTAAGACTAGTATTTGGTTTGATAAATCAGCTCACTGGGTGTAATTATGATGGAATTACAGTGAGTTCCCAAACTGAAATCTCCTTTATCTAGCCAGTTATGAGCTAAATTCCCTATGAGTCACTTCCACAAGGAAAGTGCAGTTGTGCAGTTTCTTAGTCAGCCTTTTCTTTGTCATTGAAACTAGTTTTTGCTTTTAATTCATCTCCATAAGAAAACTGAAGCCATGTTAGATCTGTAGTTGGTTGCTACCACTCTTCTAATGGTGGCATCTGCCTCTTTGTTTTGAAACACTTGGAGCATATAACGCATTAGAATCATCTCTTCTAATGACCAGGGAGATCTTCAGCCCACATAAAGTGGCAGAGCTTCCACGAAGAAACTCAAGTTCTGATGGTTTAAGCAATATTGGTTGTAGGTTTGTCCCAGAAGGTAGAATATAACTGGGAGGCAGTCAAAAATCTGAGTCTCCCATTAACGCAGGCAGGAGCTTCCAGTTTATACACTGATTCAGTTCTGATATCTTCAAAAGTCCTACTTTTGTAGCATTAATGATGTCTCACTGGGATACAACACTGGAAGGACAAGTGTGTCCTACCCTCACAGAGTCCTGGTAGAGCTCAGTCTCCACTTTTGTATTTGAGTGTTTTGTGGAGGTTTTCCCCCCTCCTTTTTTATTTCTTTTATCTGCTGTTTTCCTCCCCAGTAAATGAATAAAAACTTCTATCATTTTTTTTACAAAAAATTACTCTTGCTTTCTTTACACTTGCACTTACTTTCATTTTCTGTCCCTGAGTGACAACGCCTGCAAATTGCAGGGAAGAACAATTCTCAACTGCCCACAGGAGGGTGCACCCTTTCTGATCCCACTCCCGGGGCTTTCTGCAATCATCCTGCCATTTCACATCCTCCCTTAGGCTTCTCAGTACACCACTGGATTCTTTTCTTCTCTGCATTTAATCTTGGGAAGGGGGCTTAAATCTGGCAATTAGCGATCACTGACGATGTGAGCTCCCGCTAACGCAAGACATTCTCAAGCTGTCTGCAGATGCTCGTTGACCACCTCCCACTGGTAAAATTGGCTGCCTGCCCTTTCAAGCTTCACTCTCTAAAGTGGCACCTCACATTTTTCTCATGCTTTTAAAACTTTACTATTAAAAGTGTATAATACTAGTGCCAGCTGTGTTCCTTTCTGCTAAGAGATCTGGAGAGCTTGAAAGCATTTTCTCTATCCGATAGGCAGAAACAAAATGGAAATAACTTTGTTTTTCTTGATTCTCTGCAGGTGGAATGCAAAGCAGTGATGGTGTTTTTTCACTACTGTGTCATGTCCAACTACTTCTGGCTTTTCATTGAAGGATTGTACCTTTTCACTTTATTGGTAGAAACCTTTTTCCCAGAGAGGAGATATTTCTACTGGTACACTATTATTGGCTGGGGTACGTGACATTTCTTGTCTAAAATGCGCCTCAGTGTGCAAAACAACTACATGAACCACCTAATATTTCCACGTTCAGTTTCAAAACATCATTTTAGTCCTTGTATAGAAGTACTGCTGCAGATTGAACTGTCTTGTGCTTTTCTGTCTGCATACAGTTGAACTGAAATGTAGAGGACACCGCACCTCCACATCTCTTGCAGAGATGTAGTCCAGAGCTGACAATTGTCTTCTATGAGATAGGGTCTTAATGCCAAGTCCTTCAGCTTACTCAAATCTGCAATGCTAAATTCTAGTGCATTTGCTAAGACTCCATTTTTGCCTTTTTTCCAGATAATAACTAAATTGAAAACATATCCAAAGAGTATTCACATACACTCATCATACCAGAGTGGGAAATGGAAACTTGCAATGGGAAGAAACAAGATTTGCTTCAGAAAGGCCAGTTGTGCAATGCTGATGAGTGCAATTGTTTTGCATGCTGGCCTTCTGGAGATAAATTGGTTGCTGTAACATGTTAATTCAAACAGTTCTTTACTGACATTTCTGTGCAGAAATCAGACGGTGAATGCAGAAGAATACATGATTTTAAAATGTACCTTATGAAGGTTACACTAATTTTTTTTACTTAAAAAAACACGTTTCCGAAACAAATTCAAAAACAATCCTGTACATTTATCTACATGCCAGCTGTATGCCTTGAACTATTCTCCTTTAAAAAACCCCACACCTTCAAGTAACCTGAACCTTCAAGTAATCCAGATGGTTTGAGGTTTTTCCCTCCCGAGACAGCTGTACATACAGAAAAATTTTCATCTCTTGGCAAAGTCTCCCTACAATAGGAGCAGAGGTATAGAAAGAAAGAAAGAAGAGAACAAGAGATGAAAAATAACCTGTGGTGTAAAAAAGTTATTGGAAAAAGGTGGAAGATGCTGTTGGAAAAGAAAGTACTGGACATAGATATTCGCAGTGTCCCTTGTACTACCTACAGATATATAACCACATTATAGTTGAGATACAAGACTGTTTTCAAAGAGAACTCAGGGGTTATATACATGAAAATGTGACACATATGAAAGAAAACAATGTATAAATCTTTGTAATCGGAACATAAATCAGAGGTCTGGTTCCTTTAGTTAAGTTTGCTCAAATTTCGTATCTGAAGATTCATCTGAATGTGAGAATATTTCAACGTAGAGTATTAACTGAATATTTTTCTTTAAAAATGCAGTCTCTCTAATGAAAGAACTACGTAGATGGATTGATTTTATAACACAACATTAGAATATCTGGTCCTGAGCTGAACACCATAAATAAGATCAGACTGCTCAGTATCAATAATATCCATTAATGACAATACTAAGAGAATCTCCAAATGTGGATATTTTGTGGTTTGGTTTTGGGGTTTTTTTAATATAATCTTTTCCCAGATTCCAAATATTTCAACTTGAATAGCAGTTCCCCTGACCTGGTAGGAGCAATTGGCACTTTGCAAAACCAGAAACACCTCCAGACTCTGGGTGAAAGTCATGCTGTGCAAAAGCAGCCCCTCAGCTCAGAGCTCGTGGAGAGGGAATTCCATTGAAGCAGCAATAAAGAAAGCTCAGCATTTTTCAACATCTGGATGCTTCTCTGTTTCTTAAAATATGCTGAGCACATCAGTGTCCATTAATGAAAACTACATATGGCTATGTTGATCAAGGCATTTTTTTCCTCTTAAATGTGCACTATCATAAATTTGTGGAAACATTAAGGTTGGAAAAGGCCTCTAAGATCATCAAATGTCAACCCAACACCACCATGATCACTAAACTCTGTGCTGGTAAGTTCTGTGGATAGACTGAGAGCTCTTCTAAGGGCTGCTGCTTACTCCGAGCAGAGACACAGTCAGCAAGAATTGTTCTTTTCCTAGCCTTTGGAGCTTGTCTGTTTTCTAATGTTACGCTGAACCTGAAAAGGTGAAGAAATAGATATCATCTGATGTAAAGAAAAGTAATGTGAGTATATGTATATTCAAATGGGTTTTTTGAACTGCATTTTTATATGACACATTTAGTCTAATTCTGTCTCCCTGCCCATGACTGAGACTTGGAACACTGTTCATACCGCTAGAATGTATGTAGTACAAATCAGAACAAACTAGATAGCACAAGAGGCCCATGTTTATAGTTAAAGATTACTTTTATTATTGTGTATCCATGAAGTGCACAAAGTCCTCAATGTGTTCTAGGTGTTCTCATGTGAGAAAAGTAGACTTCAATTTACAATAAATATGCATGATTTCTTCTCCCCAAAGCCTGTCATTTTATGACTTTTTATCATTTTCCTTTCAAATTTTTCTCTGTGTGTTTTTTTTAAAGGAGGTCTTCATCAGTCATCTAGGCCTAACAGGAACGTTTTTATTTCTGACAATGGGAATACAGGATTTGACAGAGACTCACTTGAGTGGATTCGGCTGAATGACTAATTAATGTGACATCAACACAGCCTTGCAAAATGTACAAAACATAATTGTTCCTGTCAATTTACAACAGTCTTATTCACTGTTGCAGGCTGGGTTTATCAAGGCCCTTGTTTTGTTTGCTTTTTAGCACTTATTTTTCCAGTGGTGCCTGAATAGATTTGGGCAGTTTCCTCCTCAAAAATTTTATTTTCCATAAAATGTAGATTCAATCCTCTCAGAGTTGTCTTGCAAAACTACATTATTTTATAAAAATATTTCCATTGAGAAAAAGCACTTTTAATGTTTAAAGAAAGAAAAATAAAGCCAGGTTTCTCAGTGAATTCTTACTGGTTTTATTTAGTTTGTACTTTACATGCTTTTTTTAAAAGTAAATAAATGTTTGAAATAGAAATGAAATTTTTGCTCCTAATATTCTCTTCCAGGGGTTGATTTGGGTTTTTTTAATAAAAAAAAAAAGGAAAAAAAATACTCCTGTGAGTAAAGGAAAAGTATTCCCTACTGATTTGTTGTGGTTGAACAATAAAGCAAAAACAGTTATTTACACAATAAGATAAAATGCAATGTATGTAAATCATTTAAAACCACAAAAGAATAAGAAGAGTACAATAATGCCATTTCATCTCAACATCTGCCAGTCTGCAATTATTGCATAATAGCTCTGGACACGGAAGCTGATGTCACTGCTTTTATTTTGTACAGATTATCTTTACCATCCATGTAACAAGGTGTAGTACAACAACTTTGAGCAATAATGACCTGAAACGGCATAATTTTCTCCTGTTGCCAGTTTTGCTTCTGCAATCCCACCAAGACAAGCACATCCTCTGACCGAGACAGATGTTTCTAGAGCTCCGAATTAATGAAATTAATTGCATTGCTTCGTACACGAGTGCTATTAGGAAGTAAAATTCGATTGAGAGGTTGCAAAAAGTGCTCATAGCTGAGATACAGCTAATGATATTGCCATCTTATCTTCTTTCAGGTACCCCAACAATTTGTGTCACTGTCTGGGCAGTGCTGAGACTTCACTTTGATGATACTGGGTAAGTATCACATGCATTCATCACAATGGCAAGGATGAAACAAAAATATAGTGATCAGAGGACATGACTAATTTCTTCTTCCATTTCTGACATCCAGTTGTGTTTGCAAGTAATTTAGGTCCAGCATTCAACTACTACAGCATGAACTACTGTCTTGATCAGCTGCATAAATAGTTGTAGTTCCATGTTTATGTCCCTGTCGCACTGGTGAATTCATAAAAGAGGTAGCCACGTAAAAGAAGATACAAATGTACAGCTGACACAGTGGCCCTCTGTTCCCTGCTCAATTAAATTAGTGGAGTCCAGGATATGATTTATCTCATCTTCAAAGAGCCATCAGGGGAATCACACTTGGGACTTCCTTCTCTTCGGTTGAAAGAAGATGAGGGTGAAATGCTCAGCTGTGGAAATTATTGCAGATACCTCTGATGTGATGAGTGAAATCTCCCCAAGGAGTTGCTAGGCTTTTGTTTACAAATGTAATTAGGAATTTAGATACCCCTCAAAGAGTTTTTTTTCCACAAGTCTAGTGAGAGAGATGTATAGAGGCAAGACAGACATTCCTAGAATCATAGAATTGTTTGGGTTTGTTTAGCAGTCCAACTGATAAACTAGCAATGCCAGGTCCACCACTAAAATATGTCCGTGAGCACTCCATCTACATGTCTTCTAAATACCTCCAGGGATGGTGACTCAACTGCTTCGCTGGGCAGCCTGTTCCAATGCTCGGCAACCCTTTTAGTGAAGGGTATATTTTATCTAATATAAACCTCCCCTGGCACAACTTGGGGCCATTTCCTCTTGTCCTATCACTTGCTACTTGGGAAAAGAGACCGATACCCAAATTTCTACAACCTTCCTATGCTGAAAGAAAATGAGAAGTTGGAAGAATTTCAGAATGAATTCCAGATGGTAGATTCCCCCTAAATGGCCTCTTTTGGTGGGGAAAAATCCTGCAAAGATCCTGTATTCTTTTCCAAAGGACTAGGAGAAGAGGCTACTGCCAGAGATGGTCCTGCACACCTCGGTAGTCAGAGCAGCAGAGATAGCTGGCAGGAATGGCCATGTATGGACACTTTGAAAATACAAACTTAGCAATGATTTTTCATGACAGCTGTGTTTGAAATTGGTGAAATGTTAGGAAAAATACTGGGAATGAAGGAGAATGAATTAAATTTGGAAAATCTAACAATGATTCTTCGAAAATGTTGATCTGAGTGAAAGGTCTAATTATGTACCCAACTCTTGTTTCCAAGAGACTTAGGCTTAAGTTTTAATTTTGCCTTATATTAGAGATATCTGGATCCAAAATTTGCCTAAGACTCACTGTTCTGCCTGGTTTTCCTCATCCTTGTTCTTTTGTGCTCTATTTGGAAAGCACATAAAGCCCTTCCTCCACTGGGGATGCCAGTGCCTTGACCCAATGTTCTATTTTGACATTAAAACAAATAAAATCATTTATTTTGATGCAAAACAAGCCAGAACCCCCTGTTGTGCCATTATTATGATTACATCACTGGTCTTAAATGAATTAATTTCTCTTAGGAGTCAAAACAGTCCTTGCATTTTGAGGGTGGGGGAACGTCTAACAAAAGGAAAAAGAAAAAAAAAGAAAGAAAAAAAAAAAGAAACGCAAACCCCCAAACACTTTCTTTTAGTTAGAGAAGCTATTTAGCATGCAAGACGTTTAGAGAGATTCTAGTTGAGTGTCTCAGTGGTTACTTTGTAAAAATCAGCAAGCATTGTTCTGGGGGTGGGGGACAAGCCAGCATGAGCCTGAAAACATTGCAGAAATTACTGACCTGGGAAACCCCAGTCGCAAAGGCATGGACTAAAATACAGAGTCTGAGCCTGAGCCTCCTCCTGCTTGCTCCTTTTAGCACTGGCAGAGCTCCCTTGACTTCAGCTCCTGATTCCCATGACTGTGAAGTGACAGGTTTTGTGGAGATAAATGCAGCTGTCTGTTCAGCCAGAGCTCTGCTACCGAATTAAATGGAGTTGTTCCAGATGTACACCAGAGATATATCTGAGATTAGACTTTGGCTTTTTCAGACAGAAACCACATCCCTCGCCCAGCACCTTGGCTCCCTTCCGTTCATCCATCCTGAAAAAAAATTCTGTGTATCTGACCTCCACTGCAGCAACGCGTTTGAAAGAAATTAGGGAGCCTGGTTACGTAATACAGCTTGCTGGCTGATGTTACAGACTGTTCTCTTGTGCATTGCTTTATTTTCCTCCTGGTCATATTGATCTGAGGAGAAGGTGATGTTTCTTCCACCACGTCCATTCTATAAATGTCACAGGGACTGGACCAAAAACAGTCCTTGAAAAAAACTTTGTGAGAGCTTGATCGGATTTGTTGGTGGTGACAACAACAAAGTAGACCCTGGCAACTGAGCTTGCTGGGGACACATCCTATAAAAGGAGAGGAATGGGTCTAAGAAAAATAAGCATTTGCAGGCGATGATGTATTGCCCTAGAGTGCACATTTAAAATGCAACTGTGCTGAAAAAAACCCAACACCCTCCAGGTATCTATTTGTCCTAACCAGAGACTGGGATAATTAATTGGGCTGGAGGTGTCTTCAGTAGAGATGACTGGGGCTAAAGGAAGTAGATTCTGCCCCCTATAATTTCTCATTTCTACATAAACAAATTGCCAGGCATCCACATCCATTTGTACAGCCAGACTAATATTAGAATTTGCCCAAATTCTTCCAGTATTGGTCAACTCACTGAAGACTTTCACTGCAGAAGTTACATTAAGCTCTCATGAGATCAGCAGTGGTTTAGTCCTGTACACTCTAGTTTCTTGGCATCTGAGAAATGCATCAAGACAACCAATGCTGAGACTTTTTGGCTGTTGTCTCAGTGGGAGGGAAATCCTCCTTCTCAGAACTGCAGGTACAAAGTAGATGGTATTTTATTTTATGTTTTCTAGAGGGAAGTATGAAGAGATGAAAGCAGAGATAAATAAAAGCCATTTTTTTAACTGACAATCAAACTCTTAGTGACAAGAATTAAGTCTCTTAGTGAGGTGAGAGTGGTGGGGGAGGGGAAATAAGATTTTTTTTTCATTGTTATTGATTTGCTAGCTTTAGAAATATAAGTTAAAGTAAAAAACATACGTTTATATGGGTCCTATAATTAGCTTTCTCAACAAATAAATGCATCTATCTATATGGAATGAACTTCAGCAGAAGCATTTGATGAATCTGAAATGCTGAGGTAGAAAAGGCATTTTGTTTGTGATCACTCACTCCCAACAACTTAAAAAAGGAGCTGACCCCAAGTGTTGTCCAGCACTTGAATCCTCTTAGATGAACCCTTGCTATGACTTGCAACCCAATGACTGGAAAATCATTCCTGTGCTTGAATACAACCAGTTTCTAATACATCCTTGTGTACTAGGTATCTGTAAGAATCCTCATGTCAGGGTGAAGAACCAACATTCATACATGTTTAACCTGGAAAAGTAAGTGAGACATCAAACTTTGGAATAACCATCTCTTATCCTTCAAAGTGTCCCTATCTTTTTCCCTTCTATTGAGACATTAGCTTAAAGGGACAATTTCACAGCTATAGTCTCTGTAAACACAGAAATAGATGTAAAGGCATTTTTCAGTGTGGCTAAAATGTTAGTTAGAAATTGCCACAAAAATACTGAGTTTACTTCCAGGTAATTTGAATAAAGGCTGTAAAAGAAAGCTGCAGAAGTAACAGAATAAAGAACTATTACCTCTGAACCCAAATAAAATTATTTACCTACAAGACAAATCTGCTACTCTCTACCCCCTTAAAAATTTTTGTGAGTTTATTAACTTCCTTGTTATATCTTTCTCTTTTTATTTTTCTTTACTTCTCTCTCTCTCCTACCCCGTTCTTTATTAATGGCTGCAGCTGCTGGGACATGAATGACAACACTGCCTTGTGGTGGGTGATCAAGGGTCCTGTGGTTGGATCCATCATGGTAAGTAGCACTTGGAGCAGGTGTTTCCTCAACACTTCTGAGGATGAATAACTGATTCAAACGGCTTTACAAACCACTCTGCATCAGCTGCACTGGTCTTCTGGACAGCATGTCTGAAGTTTCACTATTTGCCATCCATAATGCAAAGTAATTCCATTTTTATGAAAGGGTTTAATACAAGTTAAATGATGGGGAGCTCTCTGCAAGCAAAGACAGTATAGACAAGAAGTTATTTAGTTGCTTAAACATAGATCCTAAATGCTATAAGAGCCTGAAACATACGGAGTATTCACCTGGGGATGGCAGATATGATAAAGGATGTATGGGAATCCTGTGATGTTTGGAGTGGCAGCTGAAGGGCAAGTGGGAAAACCCAGGACATCTAAAAGAATACTACTTGCCAGTAACTAGGAAACTGGACTGTGTCTGATCAGTGGAACTCATTTCGCAGCTATGTCTATTTGTCTAGTAATAACTTTATAATAGTATTATGGATGTAGTGCAAGATGTTTAATTGTTGGAAATGTACCTAAGCTCTCTTTAGTTGATAGAGGTCTTGGATTTGACTCAAGCAATGCTAGATATCTACGTGTGTATGACTGAGAGGTTTTAAAGTACCCAGTCTGAGCTCTAGCTGCTGCCTCAAAAGAAAATGGGAATTTTAAAATGATATTGTGCTCCTCCAGTTAAGAAATTTAGTCCCTGGACAATATGGTTAGTGAACCTGAAGAGCTGTTTGGCTTACGATACTTAGATGTCTGATTCTGCGATCCTAAGTTGCTCTCCATACTCCAGTGACAGCGTTGGCCAGGTCTTCATTGACTGTGATGGGGATGTAGACATCCAGCTCACAGGTAGTTGTCTCCATGGAGGTATTTTCATCAGGCTCAGTGCTTCTCCTTTCAGGTATTTGGACAAGTCTCTAAAGTGGGGTAAACTTCAGATACATTAAAGATAATTCAGCTAAGAACATTGCAGGGTACTGAGATGGAGAGGGTCCAATGATCTGGGCTGTTTGTGATATCGTTATATTTGAATTTCCATGCTTTACAGACATATTCTGTGAAGGATTACATTCTAACTTTGAGGTATCAGATACACTTAGCTTCTGCTGAAGCTACTAAAGATCAAGAAACTAGCAAGGGACAACTGGGTTTCTCTATTCATTTGTAGTCCTCAGATCAGACAGAAAAATTCTTCTCAAAGAGATGCTTACATCTAGTTTAAGTTCTTGTTCTTAAAGGAGTAAAACGTTTCATAAGACAGCAACTTAAATTTCCCACTGTTTTCTTCTGGTGTTAATCAGAAACCAAAACACCAAAATAAACTGATTTTATAAGTCTCTAAATTTTAAAAAATATATCTGCAATGACATGATTTTACAAAAGAGAAGATGCTCAGGAAGACAGAAAACTAAATGACATGAACATTAACCCCCATCCTTCCACTCCTCCTCTCTTCAAAACATTAGAGGTCATCCCATCTTGAGCCAGGTTCAACCAGAGAGAAAGTGACACAACTTGGGATTTCTGGGAGAGAGGAAACACCAAACTGTGACCCATGAATGCCTTAGGTCAGAGAATGGGAAATAAAGTTGCTTTTACTGTTGAGATCTTTACTAGATGTCCCTGGTGTGCAGGGACCTTTCTTTTAATTCTTTCCACAGGTTAATAATGAACAATGTTGAAAACTTTTTGCTTAAGTTTGTCTTACTCTGTGCCTGGGACTGAAGAAATTCTGCCTTGCTTTATCTTCTGCAAAGGGGATATTTTTGCCTGGAAAAAGGGCAGTAAGATGCTTATAAACTTATCCTACTATTCCTGACGCTATAAAACTTCTAGACTTAGAGAAGAATAAAACTGTGGAGGCAGCAAGTCACTGGGAATGTATGATTCTCATACTTGGAAAATTATACCATTGTCATAATTTTTTCTTTCTTGTTTCCCCCTAGATAAACTTTGTGCTCTTTATTGGCATAATTGTGATACTTGTGCAGAAACTCCAGTCACCTGATATCGGGGGCAACGAATCCAGCATCTACTTGTAAGTACAAACGAAGCAGTAATTGATTTAGCTTTCTAACATACACATAGGAAAAAAGACAAAGTCAAAAATTCAAAGTGGGACAGTCTGCTGCGCTTCATACATTCCAAGGTTCAAAGTTCATTGAAAGCTATGGGATTTGGGGAAAAGATTTCATTAGCTTTGCACTGAATTCTAATTTAGGCAGATCTTCTAAATTCATTTATGTTCATGTTTTTCATAACCTTGAAAGCATTCAACTTACACCAAACAATTCCTCACACGGCCAGAATTGCTTTAAAAAGCACAATTAATCCTGAAATTTTCTTTTTAGCAATTTTAAAACTTAGTTTGTGATTTATATTTTTTAAAGCTAACAGCTTTTTTCTTAGTTTCCACCTCACCAGAGGAAAGATATTGGCCAGTTGAAATAATCGTCTTTCCCATGTTGAGGGCATGTGGTCATTCTCAATAATAAATTATGCAATTGTTTTGAACATCTAAGATACGTGGCAGCACATTTGGTGCGTTCTTGGCTTTTCGACCTAAATGCCATGCACATTTGCTCTGCAATTTTTTTTGTGAGATCTAGAGATTTCTAGCACTCATAAACAAAGACGAGACTATATGATTTAGCACTGGATTCCTGGTGAAAAAAGGCAAGTCATACAAACCTTAAATAAAAATAAAAAATATCAGGGTATAGTAGACATCCTGATTTGTAGTATTTAAGAAAAAAATAAAAAATTGACCAGTGATCGGTTGCACCCTATGTAGCAACATGCGTATTATTGCAATGCCATCCATCTAAAAGACAATTTTCAGGGAAAAATACGTCCCCCAACTGCCTACTTTTCTTCCCTTCTTTCCTATTGTCTGGTTTACAGTTAAGTGAAATGATAACATTTTATGCGTCACTTTCTCATCTCTGTAGTCAAGCATCCAATTGCTGAAAATACTACCCTTGATGTCTGCTCTAAACTGTTTCAACAGTCAAAAATAATGCTTTAAATTCGTTCTGCGGGTGGATATATCTCAGAATTAAAACCCAGGAGAAAGTGTAGTGAATCGATTAATTGTATGCATGGTTTGCCTAAGGGCTTGCATGAAGATTTCCCCTGTATGCGCTGCTAGGAAATTGTCCACTGAATCTTAGATTGTAATTAGCGCCCAAGATGTGCAGAGCTAATTCCGATTACAACCTGCTACGTGCATGTTCGGTGCCTGCTGCACATCTCTCTCATATGGAGCAACGCATGCCATAGACTCCAGTGATTTAACTAGATTTTAGAGCATCCTTGTCATTTTTGATCAATATGGTGACTGGGTTTTACTGATATTTTTCCTATGTGTATAGTTAGCCACCAAAAATCAAGAGAAAAAAAAATCATATTTTCTGTTTCATTCGCTGCCATTATTTTTCATATTTTTTTGCAACTTTGTAAATGGGTGTGTATAGATTGATCTTGCATTTATGTATGTGTTATGAAGCGGAGTGTTGTTTATCCAAACAGATTCGACAACAGAAAAGTCACACAGAAATGATAAAACAGAAATGAAATTACTAAGTCTATGCAGATATACACCAGACATAACATTTGTGCACACATATCCTGTAAAAAGAGAGCTGCTGTAGTGAAGAAAAAGATAGATCATAGTATGGTTATGTCACCATATTGAAATTGGCATTTAGACTGTGGTCCACATTAAGCATTTTCCATGCCCTATTTTGCTGTTTCAAACTATTAAATGTCATTCCATTAGACTAAAGTCTCCATCCAGATATTTATTTCACATCATATTTAAGTATTTGGCCTTTAGTACATGAAGCAGATCAGTCACGGTTGAGGAAAGATGTTCAACCTGTTTCTGAAGGTATCTGCAGCAGGGACTGAGATTTATTTTAGCATCAGCGTTCTACTTTTTGGAATAACCTGTTAGCCAGTACTTTCATCATCAAAAAAACCCAAACAAACAGAAGACCCCACAAAAACTTGGTTATTGTCTTTGAGGAGGATTTATTTTCTTCTTATATGCATGATATATGTTTATGTTCAGGCCCTTTTAATTATTACTTTTGTTAGGAAAATCTACCTCCACTTCTATTTTATAGACACGATGGTCATAGCTCTGCAAATCGCTTAAGCCAACATTAGACTTTAAAAGCCTTGGGGATGTTCTTGAATTCAGACATTAATTAGATATTGTTACCACTGTTCATTCATTATTAAAAAATCCCACTATGAAGTTAGCTGTTAGCTGTGACAGGGACACAACAGAAGAGTGCACTACTGGGGAACTAAGGCTTAGTAAATATAGTGTAGCCACTAGAGAGTGTAAGACTTATGTTAAAAAAAACCACTAAACAATAACTTGCATAATTTGCAGCGCAATAATGAGTGCTTCACCTTCATAAAAAAAATAAATAAATCAGATTTTCTCTCTAGATAACCTCTTGTTCACTATATGGAACAGCCTTTGCCTTTAGGCTGACAAGAACTTGAAAACGTGTAGCTAATTCCTGGCCATTTTCTGCAGCAGGCAAATGCTTTAGTGCTTATGAACTTCTGTCTTATCGACTTGTCTGTTCAGTCGTTCATTACCAGTTTCATGCCTAACTGACCCTTCTTCACCCATTTTGTTCCCCCTGAAAGCTTCCTGCATGCTCCTGCTCCCATTTCAGCCTGAGAGGATCAAAACGTGTCAGATTCTCAGAGAACCGTAACTCCATCTTTCTTTTACTGACATTTTAGATAGAAATTCCTCCATATGGCTGAAATGATTTGGGGGCTAGATTCATCAAAAAATATCTAAGCAGGTGAGGTAGGAATTAAAAATGAAATAGAAGCCATCCTTTCTGATGTTCATTTTAATTTTGTGACTCTTTTTGGTGTGTAGTTTTTTTTTTTCTGAGAGCCTTAAGCAGCTTTCATTCTTCTTCCCAGTAGTCATCACAATCATTATTTATTTTTTAGCATTGGGAGTGAACTGCCAAAAGCATAAAAAAAGACATAACTTTAATTTCTTGGACCTTGTTCTGCTTTCAGTCCATCTTGTGTCAATCCTGAAGCATTTCACCAAATTAAGCACCTAAGCAAAGCAAGTCCAGTAATGCAAATGTAACAGATTTTTGTCTGAGTGAGAAGCTCTGAAATCCTCAGGTGCTGGGGAAGCATAAAGTGTCATTGATTGCATTCCTAGTTTAATTAAGGCAACTATTTGCATAGTTCAGATGGCTTTCTTGCCCCATCTGGTGAATGAATTGCATAAACCATCATCATGTGCCATGGACATGACAGATTTAATCCTTTAGTACAAATGGCAATATCTTGTATTTTTACCTGTACATGCCATCCCATTGGATTTTCCTTAATGTGCTTCCACACAGAAAGCACTGCCTGATTTTTCACAATATCTAATTGCAGTTTGTAAACCTTTTGAAGAAGAAGTCGATTTTTTAGGGACACGGTTACACCATATGCTGAAAGCCAAGTAACACCACATCACAAGCCCGTGAATCCAACGTGTACTCATAGTTCTGGGGACTGAAAAACGTGTTTGCAAGCCTATGGTGGCTGGTTCAGCATATGTGTGTCACATCAGGACCACTTCTCATACATCGGTTCCTTCTTTGAAATTTTAGAAAACAGATAATAAATTGACTTGGCAAAGTTCACAGTTTTTCCCATGAGAAAACCAGCCAGAAGTGTGTCACATGAAGTGTTAAAATCTACTTTCAGGCATCCTGGGTTTCATCAAGTTGTTGTAGAGAGTATATTCACCCCCCCAAAAAAGCCACATTCCTACAGAAATGCTTACATAAAGCTCAAATCCAAGCTGTTATTTCCATTAACATCGTTGCATTGATAAAAGATTCATTACAGATAGAAGATCATCAAACAATATTGCTGCCATAAACCACTGCAGTATTTCAGTAGCTGTGCATGACGTAGATGCATGTTGGAATAGCCTTTAAGATTAAAAAGGCTCACGCATTTCCACCAAGTTTTTGCTTATTCATTTATTTTCAAGGATCAAACATATTTAACTGAAAAATCTTCTTTTTCTTTTTTTTTTTTTTAAATTCTTTCCAGTTTATCACAAATAGTGTAATTCGGGAGGGGGGAGCTTGTTTCTGCTTTTGCTTTAACAGATTTCTTCATAGATTTTGTATCACATGTTGAAAAGTCAATGAAAAGAAAATAAACCCCACATATATCTAGCTAATTCAGGTCTACGTCATTCCTCCAATCAGCATCTTGCTGGAAAGAAAGGAGAAACATGGCATATATCATAGGTAGGTATGATTTTACATACGGTGCAACCTAGAGGGTTAGGGCAG
This sequence comes from Apaloderma vittatum, assembly GCF_000703405.1. Taxonomy (NCBI): domain Eukaryota; kingdom Metazoa; phylum Chordata; class Aves; order Trogoniformes; family Trogonidae; genus Apaloderma; species Apaloderma vittatum. The sequence goes on from NW_009696551.1 coordinate 16,155, forward strand.
GAGAAGCAATGCTGTAACAAAAATGTTTTGGTAAACAACACTCCTCTGTAGTTTGCCTACAAAGTCACCGGACACTTGATTCATTCTGCTACCGCTTTGCCTTGCTGCAAGTGCTCAGACTGCCAGCATTAATAATTATTGACAGGGTGTTCATGCCAAAAAGTCTCGTTTCTGACCAGCAAATGGCAGATGTTTGATGAACAGTGTATTCTTACATATGGCACGTGAAGTTTGTAACCCCAGATACTATCTGTTGAGTGCTGGAATGCTCCCTAACCCATCAACCAGAGGAGTTCATGTCCTCGGGCTAATCCTTTTCTATCACAATAAAATACAACAGAAAAAATAGATGATGATCATTTACTGTCAGTGCATGATAAGAAGGGACTCTAATTCTCATTCCTAAGAAACGCTAGGAGAATAGTTGTTTGCCACTTTGATTGACACTAATTCTCAATGGATTTATTTAAGCTGTAGTGAGATGTTCTCATTCACAGCTTTTTCATATGTATTTCCCAAGACAAATTATGGCTTTGCGTGTTGGTCTGAGGTTTTTTTTTGGTTTCTCTTTCAGGTTTTTAAGGGGCAAGGGAGGTATTAATTTGTGGTAAATCTTTTCAGGTAGGGACTGGAGAAAAATTGAGTGTACTGATTGTAGGATCATGCAGGCTATGGATCATAGTTAGCAAGAATGTAATTACAGAGTCATTTATTTTCAGATAAAGTAATTGAAAACCATATTCTGCTTTGATTATGTAGCTGTAGATTTGCTGTGGTCTCAACTACTGTAAAACCAAACAGCACAGATTATTTAGTGGGTTTATAATGTTTTCCTGAGCTGTTATTCCTGTTGAACTACTGAGGGTATGATGGGAATGCTCAAAATCTGCCCCAGTGCCTATGGCAAGTAGAGGAACATGAGCATACTACTTGGTTGCCAAATCTATCTTCTTAACCTAAGTGCTGTCCTTTCTTTTGGTATGTATCTTTCAGATTCTTTTAGTGATGATAGGATCAGGCCCAAAGCTGTCCACCTTGAAATTGGTTATTTCCCCACTTGCCAGAGGGATTTTCATGAAATTGTAGGATGGTTTGGGTTGGAAGGGACTTGAAAGCTCATCTTGTTCCACTCTCCCTGCCATGGACAGGGACACCTCCCAACAGATCCAGTAGCTCAAACCCCCACCCTACCTGGTCTTGAACAGTTCCACTAAGAGAGCATCCACAACTTCTCCGGGCAACATTCCAGAAGAGTAAAGCACTATTTTTACAGGATATTTCATCCATTTCCAATGATGTACAAGCCCTTTTCTAGAGCTTTGACAGGATTTGATCCTGAAATTGTTGATCAAGAAACTTATTTCTTGTGGTTACAGGATCATCTATGACAAATGCAATGTTAAAAGTGCTTTGCTTCTGTTATTTTGAAATCCTTAGAAGGTGGTTAGAGTGCAAGTCCATCATGCTTTGGTGCACAGGTGATATCTGTGTGATGGGGACTGGCTCCTGTTATTTTCTATTTTGAAGTAATAATGAAAAACAAGATGACTTTTTCTTTAAACGCTATTTCTGCATGTTGCTGTAAGGTATTTTTATGGGCAGTTTTATGGTTTCAATGGATAGATGATCAGAGGAAATGATACAACACTGACTTCTGTGGTTGATGAACCAGGTGACTTTTTTGTAACGTGCCTACATTTTGTGCTGAACAGTTCTCTAATGGTCACTTAAAATTTCCACTTGACTCCGTGCTCTGTGCCAGCCATAGAGAACAAAATTCTTTGTCCACAGATTGTGTCCTAAACAAGCAAAGCACAGACTTTTTTCCCCATCTGTTACGAGAGCCAGACACAATCTGGAAAAGAACATTTGCATTAAAAGAGAAGCCACTAATAGATGATCAAGGAGGTGTGCAGGTTAGTGAAGGAGAGAACAATGCCATGTTTTATTCAACAGTGTGGTTGTCTTTGTAGACTATTCCTTCAATTTTTTAAAGAAGAAATACAAATGCAAAGCTTTATACACTCATTAGTTCTATCACGGATAGGATTAGTCCTAACAGCCTTGTTTCTGAGGAAGTTGAGGCATAAAGAAAAAGCTAAATAATGAATTCACTTAACAGTGAAAAGGCTTATGAATTCCTATGGAAATGTTAGTAGCATATATCTGTATATTTCCGACCTAAATGTCTTTCGAGGCCAGTATCTAAAACTTCATGGCTTGATTACCATGACTGGTATGAAACAGCACTCATAACATCTGTATTGTAACTTTTTCCACACATTCAAGTTTACTGACTTGCAAAAATCAAGTAGCCTTCATAAAGAAAATGAGCTACAGGCTTCAGATGTGTTTCTATAGTCACTGCACTTCCTCAGAGTGAATAATCTTATTTTGATCTGTATCGATAAACTTCAGTTGTCATGGAGATCAGCAGGACTGAGAACGTCCAGTGCCTAAAGCCGCACATCTTTATGAATTACCCATGAATTTAGGGACAGCATTTTATCTTTTTTCAGGGTAGTTTACTTACCAGGAAGGATACTGGTTTTGGAGATTCAGATGATTTTTCAGAAACCTCAAATCAAGAACTAACTTGAAAACATCAAAATTAGTCCATTCTGGCTGTTTACCCTTTCCTTCCTGCACTGGTCATAGCTAACTTTGTTGTTTTGAATGCATTGTTAGGCTGAAAGGGATAGATCCAGAATTTATTTGCCCCCAAATTATTTTGCACCTTTGTCTCGATGAATTGATTACTTAGTGTAAAAATAAACATGGAGTTGAAGCAACTGGTCATGCAGCAGTTGTTGCAAGACTGCAGACAATGGGGAATAATTCTGACATCTCTGATCCTGAGCGTGTTTTCAATTTACGTCAAAGCCCGATGCACACCAGCATCCATGTCTTCCATTTACTTTTTGCTGCCATTCACATTTTTGCCTCTACCATATGAGAGCAAAAGCAGTTTAATTTCTCCTCAGTGTCTCTGCTTCTCCTTGCCATTGGTTTCTTGTGTCTCACTTCAGCAGCTGGCATGTTTCACATCCAGTAGTTTCAGTTTTACGTCTGAAGAATTATTAGGATCTGCTCCAAGCAGGGGTATAGTCCTTAGAGCCTGAGGTATGGAAGGGACAAGAAAGATGATGCTGTCACAGTGCAGAAGGTTTTTTGATCTGAAATGGTGAACTTCTCATGAGACTTCCGTAACTAACACTGTGCATAACAGGAACTGTGTGGTGCAAACTAGTTAATTGATTAATTGCCCAAGAGCAAACTCTTCCTGCCTTGGAGAGAAGTATGGACTCAAAAGCCACGTGGTTACAATGGCTTAATACCGAATTTTCAGCGAAGGTGCTTTAAACAAATGTATACTCACCTCAAGACTGGACCAACTCAAAGTTGTGCATATGACTCACATCACAGCACCTTTTCAAACAAAGGCAACATCTGTTTTTTTTTTTTTCAGTCAGAAGGATTACAGAGATGGGTTGAAACTTGGATCATTGTCTGTAGGGATAGCATATAACATGTTAGGCAGATGGGGCAAAACAGTGTAACTGAAGCCTCAGAGCTGCAGATTATATAAAATCAGTGCAGATATACCAATGCTGAGCTCTGCCAGCTGACTGGACTAATACCTGTCTGTAATATCCATTTCTTGCGGCAGATCGTGACAATTAATACTCTGTGGGTTTTGCTCATTTGCTTGTTTTAAGGACAGTGAGCTCATTAAATCACATTCTCAGGTATTTTATGTCTGGATTTGGACATGTGTGTTCTTCATTTCAAAAGTAAACCTCAGTTCAAAACCGTTTAAGAATCTCATTTGGTGTGGTGCATTTTCTTCACTAAACATGCTATTGTCTTTTACACTACAGTTATGTTACTGCACCTCCATCAGAATTATTCCATAATGCATGACATTATTCTATGCTCTGGAGTCAGTGAGAATAATCTAACTTGTTAAAACACAGTCTCCAGAGATAATACAGAGGAAGGACATATAACTATGAAACTATGAGTCTTCATTTAAAGACCGGTTTTGATGGAAGTATTCTGCTCTCTACTACCAGCTTTTTCTCCTGAGCACAGCTAAATATGAAGCTTTACATGTTCATTATTTTTTCTCTGATGGTTCTCTCCATCCTTGTAAGTCCACCCTATAGAAATTAGCAAAGCCAATAATGAAGAGTGCAAAGAGGATTTTTGGCTCTCTTTGACCATTCTGTTTCTCTTCTGCACAAAGGTCAGAATTATTGGACAAAAAGTTCAAATTCGTATTTGTTGAACATTCATTTTCCGCCACAGCCATAGTCTGAAAGCAGCAATCTGGCTTCAGTCTCTGGAGAGGTGATAGTGGTTTCTTCTTAGACATACTATTTCTGCATCACATTGTTGTAATTACCATGCTAGCTTTTAGTTGCATAGATTAAATCTAATTTTGTTGGAATGAAAAGCAAACTCATGTAAAGCGTATAGAGGATACTGAATATTCTCTATAACATGGGAACTTTGAAATCCATAACAGACCCTCCTGAGGTTTCCTACTTACAAGTTTTTAGCTTGAAATTCATTGACTTTTCAAGAGCAATGATAGAGAAAATGTAAATCTTTATGTTCCTCCAAATCGCTGAGAAAAACCTGCAACCTCAATCCACTGGGCTGTGTAAGACACACCTGCTCAACAGTGCAAAGAAGCAAAGCTGACCTCTCACGTGTCAAACCAATGCAAAAGCCCTAATAATCAGAGAACAAACAAGTCAGGTGACTGATTTTAATGTGGTTTGGACAGGGATTTTAAAGGAGACCTCACACTTTCTCTTGGTTTTCCAACTTGTTTGCAGATTATTTCCAGGTGTCAGAAGATGATCCTGGAATACCTCAGACCCTTTAGAGAGGTCAGGGGAAGTTTTTGTGTTTTTTTTTTTTTATTCTTGTTTGGAGATGTTGTTAGTAAAAAGTTAAGCTATAGGTGACAAGACTGAGACTTTGGCAAGAACTGAATGGACTGAGATTTTGGACTTATTTTCAGCTGAAGAGTAGAGTGACAGTTGCCCTTTTTTATGAAGACCACAACAATGGCTGTACTTTTAGCAAGACAGCACGGTTCCACCTGATTTAATAAGATAATAATACTGGGCTCCTTACACACTGAGTAGAGATCTACCCAGCCCAAAGAATAAAATCCTTGGCACAACTTATTTAATTCTAACCAAAATGTTTAAAATAGGTCAGATAAATCTCACTTTACAGTCTCTTTGTCACCGGTGACTGCAAAGCTAGCATGGGAGGACAAGGCAAAAGAGATAGAGCTAAAGTGTTAACTTTGAAAATTAAACGAATTGGAACTAAATAGCAACTTTTCTGAGAAGGAGCCATGTTTATTCTGTGTCTGGATGAGAGGGATGGGTGAGTCTACTTGCACACAATGGATCAGAGCCCACAATCCCTGTCACAGAATGGAATTGTATAGTCTGTTTTCTTCTCACTGAGTAAGTTCAGTTTCCCAATCTGATTACATCCGATTGTAAGTCCGGGGCTTTTGGAAATGTAGTTGATGTTTTGTCCAGTAAACAAGTTGGGCTTCAGATAATCTTTAGCTATCGAGTAGCAAGGAAAATATGTTCTCCATCCTATAACACTATCAGCTATAGGTAAGTAGGCATGTAACAGAAATAATAGATGGTACGACTCAATTTTTATTTTTTTTCTCTCTCCCATACAATCTTTCTGCTTTCACTTTAGTTAACTTTTTACTGTATTTCATGTACTTTATTTCATTGATTTGTTTCAACTTTCCTTTTCCTACTACTACAGGGTTACCAATCCTTTTTGCAATGAGTTTACATGGCATTACTTGAGCAGGGTGCACAAAGACTCTGCATGAGGCACAGCTTTAATTTATATGAATCAAATTCTACCTTCAATATGTTTTCCCGAAGGATTCCCCTTCAGCATATTCAGAGACAGCTCACAAACTCTGTCATTCCCTGTGTGTTATCAGCAACCTAACCCCCGAATCTTTTTCATTATGGACTACATGGCCTCGGTAATAGAGCATAACTTCATTCCCCTGAATCAGCATGCTCATGTTACTTGCCCTCAGCACCTCTGAGAAACCTGCAAAGCCTTTAGAATTGAATTGCAACTACCTTTGCCTCAAATTTGTGTACTCTCTCATTTGCATTAACTTGCCAGATGTCAAGGTGCTCCATCTGACAAGAGATGGTCTTCAGCCACGTCATACTTCACTCATTTAATCCTGGGAATGTTTAACTTTTTCTTTCCCCTTCCACCCTAGCACCCTCCCTCTTCCTCCCAGATGCAGCTGCAGTCCATGCACAGGACACATGCGGTGAGACTCAGCTTGTTTGCCTTCAGCTGTCTAAAGTCTCGTATTTAATCTCAGTAGTCTAGTCGTCGTCTATGGTCAAACTGAGAGACCAAGGCACCTCCGTAAGCCAATGCATCCCGTATGTCTTAGACTCCTCTGTCATATAGGTCAGCTCAGCCTCTGGAAGTGCCTGTTTCTTTCCATGATTGAGTTCAAGGTGATAGTTCAGCTGAAATCCATCGCAGATACATATAGTTAGATGTGACCCGTTCCATTCTGTGTGTACCTACAGGGATCTGAGGATCCTGCCCTAAGTCATGTAGTGTTTTGATAGCCATCATCTCATTTATATTGATTTTCTCTTATTTGGCTTTTTTTCTTCCTTCTTGTTTTTTTTTCTAGTTCCTGTCTTCTTTGTCTCTTCTATCTTCTTCCTTTTTCTTCCACCAATGTTTCTATTTTGATGATAGATAGATAGATAGATAATTAAATATAGAGAGAGGATAAGTAAGAAAACTTCTGTCAGTTCTGTACTCTAAAGATTTTGGGTCACTTTACAATATCTAACATCAGAGAGATGATTCTACCTAAATTGTATAGGATGGTATGAAAAACGTAACAGCACTAAAATATGAAAATTTCCCTAAGACATGCTAGCAAAGTGTTCTGTTACAGGACCATATGCAAACTCCTGATTGATTGGTGAGCAACAGTTAATTCTTAGCATTTTCAAAATCAAGTCTGTCCTTTTTGATAATTCTGGTAAATATGAAGTGCTGTCATGTTACACCTACTTGGTAGAAAAATGTATAAAGAAAATCAATCCCTGCCAAGAAAAACAAGGCTGTAACAGTAAAGGAAACATGAGTGGAGATCTATTTTTTTCAGACTACCATGGCAACATTAAGCATGTCATTGAAGAACACAACCCCTCCACAACACGCCACAATTAAGAGTTTTCAAAGTGATTATTAACTTTTAGGTGTTTCATCTTCAGATGAAGTACCTTAAAATGTTTTCATAAATACTGCTTTTCAACATATGCTAAACAGCCGTCTTGTAAAACTTGGTCTGATAAAATGTGTTTCAGGTCAGGTGACAAAAAATGAGTGAGACATTCAAAATCCATATTAGTTTCTGAGAGTCTCAGTCAAAGTCAAAAGAAACTGTCTCTAAAACTTTCCCTCTTTTTCTTGATTAGTCTTGGCTGACAATGTACAACTCAACTCTGTGAAAAACAAGAGTCGATGCGAAATTGTTTTTCAGAAGTGATACTGTAAAAGGAACAGCCATTTTGATATTTTCTTCCTTAGCAACATCCAAGAGATGAGATTTATTCTGCAAGTTGAAACATGATTACTATTTCTATTTTCTGGATATGTACATGCTACGATACTCTGTTCTTTCCAGCTCTTATACTATAATCTTTAATAACAAGGCAGTTGTCGGATTTTGATTGCATAAAAGAAAACAAAACAATACAAATTGGCTTAAAAGAGTTAACAATAGGGAGAATTTTAATCAGTTTTTATTCTATTTTAATGTTCAGCTTATCAGGTGTATCTTCCATCTATGGTTAGGTGAAAAGAAATCTTAGACCATGCGTGTTAGCAGAGAAGCAGCAACAGAGTTTGATTTGTTTGAATGAAGTTAGCTGTTTGCCTTGTCGGCAATTCCTTAAAAAAATCATCATATTATTCTTTACAGTCAATGGAGGTGTAGCCAGGGTAGTCAGTGATGTTTGTTGTGCTGTTCATCCCATCCTAAAGTGGACATCCAAAACAGGTCAGATGTACCCTGACCAATACGTGTGTATTTCTGCCTTGACTAATTATTCTCTCTGATGATTCTCAGCAACCAAGGATGTCCAGTTTACTTAGACTTCCATGCTGTAAATACCCAACCCTCCCTGAGCTGAATCCAACTAAACCAACCGAGGGTTTTAAACCAAACAAAAAAATCTCCCCTCGAAAGTCGACTATTTTCATGTTTTTCAGTCCAACATAACAAATGCAACTTATTTTACAAGATCCCTCAAACTGTCTTCCCATGTTGTTTCAGATTACCCTTCTTGACCACTGATTTAAATTAGCCTCTCTCTCTGTCTAGCTGAAAATCTTTTTTCTTTGTAGAACACAACATACAGAGATCATGGTTCTGGTCCATGGTATGTGTGCCTGCTGCTTTTAGGACCACACCTGCCTTAGTGTGTGTGACAAAAAATATGTGGTATCTCTGAATTATTGATTGTGTCAAAAAGCTCTTTGGTTGCCTTCCTAGTACTCTTTACTAAAAAGAAGTAATCCACACCCCGTTGGGTGCTTACACATGAAAATGAGGAGCATTTGATCCAACTCCATTCTAGATTAATCTCCATCCTATAAGTTTATGTTACTATCTAATTGTTTTCCACAACCGTGTAGTCAACTCTCATTTAATATACTGTTCTGTTGCCCCCTGTAAGACACCAAACTGCCAAGGTCATGTGTAGTTTGGATGCGTAACGCTGCCTGCCTGCCTCCAGATTCTCCACTCCTTGGCTTCTCCCTGAATCCCTACATCATCATCGCCAGCGATGCCACTGCCACTGCATTTTAATTTTTTTGTTAATTTTTGCTCCAGTCAAGCAGCTGGCTCGTGCTGTAATTTCATCCTGTTGTGTCTGCTTTCCATCCTTGTGACGTGTCTCATGAAATGTGTTGAAAGTGACCTACCTTGGCCTGTTCACAATATGCTGAAAAAAATGCTAATCTTGTCATATTTAGCAGCTGCGTTCAGAAATGCTACTGTAAGCCTAAGAGGGCTAACCAGCACTCTTGCAAGATGTCAGAACTATCAACCATTACCCTGTAAGTGTACGCAATCCTGTGGCATTACTGTGTTTGTATGACGCATGTTGCAAGTAAATGAATGGATAGTAGCAGAGGGGTAGTAACCAGAGAGAAAGCATTCATTTAGTTCTTGTTGCATGGAGAATTTTTTTTGTTGTTGTTCTGTGCTTTTGCTGATGCACCACGATCAAGGATTTTAAAGTTATTTTTTTAAAAACAATTTGTAATTATGGCTGATGCTATTTGTGGTTTTGGGTAGTATCTGTATAGAAATATTAATAATTGCTCTTTATTATACACCAAATTGATGAGCACTAGACGTACTGAGATTAAAGGTTTCACCTGTCTGGAACAGCAGGGGCAGGGCAAAACTCTCAGCTAGTGTAAAATATCTTATGTCCATTGAACTGGATGAAGTTGTGTTCGTACACACCCAGGGGTGTGGAAAATTTAAGCTTAACCTAATATCAAAATATTATGTGTCTAGTCAGAAGTCATTGTCAAAGATTTGCCTATGGAGACTGAGGCATCTAGAAATGTGAATAATTGCCATTTAGTCTATGGGAATTAGTCACATTCTTATAGTGGACCTCTCTGTTCCTTGTACAAGAAGCCCATAAGATTTGCTTTGATTAAATGTATCTTTCAGAAATATGTTACACAATATGTTTCCTGATGAATTTTCCCATGAAATTCATAGCAGTCTTATGAATGCAAATTATAAAAACACCCAGAGATATCCTGTCACAGAGTCCAGCAGTCTAGCATTTTGCTGAAGAGTAATTAGTAGTTATCTTTGACACCATCAAGGAAAAAAAGGCGTTTTGTAACTTATAGCTGCGTAGGCTTTTTATGTTAGCTAGACAAAAGAAAAACAAAACAAAACAAATTTAAAAAACATTTAAAACATGATAACAATGTTTTTTCTGTGGTTTTACATCTCCTCAAGGTATTTAAGAAATAGACCACTGAAGATGCTGAAAAGATTCAGTCAACAGACTGACCTTGTGCAAAAACAGATAGAAAAAAATAGAGAACAGTCAGCAGGTCCATATTCTACACTGAGAAGCTTGAAGTCTAAGAACAATTAGGTAAAACTAGGTCCTGCATTTCAGAGCAGAGGGTTTGAAATATGTAGTTCACTACTAAATCTACAACCTAATGCCGCATAGACTTCACATTGGGCCTTTGCAGAGAAACAAATTTCACATTAAGTAACTGCAGTGTTTCAGAGAGATGGAAGACTGACAGTCCTCTAAGGTGAAATCCTCCACCTAGTCAGTGACAATAAGAGTTCAGCCTAAACATTACCCCAGAAAAACTCCGTGCACTTCCAATAAACATAATGAAACCTCTTTTTTTGGTGTTAAAATATGAAAGTCTCAGTAAGCTTTCACTGCTTTTCAAGACCTTGGTCTGAAGATGTGATTTATCTATGGGAAAATTAAAAAGCTGTAATCAATTCCTGTGTTTAGATGCAACTTCAGGTCTTCTGAAGTGGTCCTGCAGATGTAATTAAGCTTTTGGAAAAGACATTTATCAGTCAGGGAGATTACTGAGCTTCCTGAATGTCACATGTTAACTGTGTTCAGCATCCTTTTGATAAAAAAGGATGCTTTGATTTATTAAACCTGAGCTATATCAGGCATTTAATTACTAATGACACCCTGTATCTTCATGGCTTGTCCTTTATCCTTCTGTTTGAAATAGTCATGCTTATTTTTTTGTTCTTATTCATCACTGAGAGATGGGATTCCTCTAATCTAAACTTTATAAGGCAACAGGGCAGAAATTTATGTCAAACTCAGCCCAGATTCCCTTTGCAGTCAATAGAGAAACTTAGGGTGTGATAAGGTCATCCTTAGGGACAGATTAAGTGCTTGTTACTCCTAGTCAACAATACAGTGAATGTAGGTATGGAATTAATTTAGGTAGAAATAGGTGTGATCGCTGCAGATATCTCATAACTTTAAGCTAGTCAGTATATACATCAATAAATGTGTTCAGTACCTACCCATGGGTTTTACAATGGGAGCCATTTCCTCATCCAAAGCAGGTGAGAATTATGCCTTGAAAGTGCATTTTTCTCTGCATTGCCTTTGGAGACATTATGTTAATAATTTCAGTATAGATATCTACATTATGTATATCCAAACCTTGGGGAGAAGAACGTTGTCCTACATAACTGCCACAGACCTTGAAGTATTCACTGCAAAGCTTTATATTTAGTCTTAAGTCTCAGCATAAACTCAACAATTCTCTTAATTTAAAGAGGCAAACCTAAACAGTAAAACAATGACATAGTCTTCCTGTGGTTTTGAAGATCTTCTTTTGACAGTCAACTAGATTTTGTCTCATAAAAGCTTGGTTGTGAGAAACTCTAAGACTAAGGCAACAAACTTTTTGCCAGAGTAAAATTTATTCTGTATTTTAGCCTTGCCTTAACATCACATAGTGTCACCTGTCAAAGTTCCAATGGCTTTTTTTGAGCTACATGACTTTGCAATTAGTCTAGCACAGCTACAGTCCCATCAGAGATGGCACAAGACACATCTTCAGCGCAGTAGAGATGCCTGGAACTGATGGGAAAACAAACTCCAAGACACAATTTTCAGTTTTCTGTCAGAGACAGAAAAAAAAGATTGACAATCATCAGTTTCCTTGCCCAATTTCTTCTGGAACTTCAGGTCCCTTGATGCAGAGGACTCATGTCCTTGATTCATTCCAAATAGCATCACCACATATACAGCTCAGCAGTTCTTGGAGTTGTATCTGCAGGTTCGAAGTCTAGAGATATGTCTTTGTTACATACCATTCACAGAAACTGGAAGAATCTATTTAGACCTTTCAGAATGCATTGGTCCTTGTTTCCTATTACACAGTTGCTTAAGTTTTGGTGGGTTTTTTGGGTTCTAGGTTTTGGGTTTTTTCATCTGATATAGTTATTTTGTTTAGAAAGCAGCTTTAAACTCTCTTTTGGAAACCTGTTTTAAAATGAGAAATAGGAACACACTGCAACATTCACTAGAAATCACTGGAAATTCTGTTGAACACTGAAACATGATGAGTATCATTTCCAATTCATGCCCAGATATGCCTTATGTAACCTCAGCCATCTCCTTAACAAGTGTGAAAATGCAATGGGAAAGTAAAGACATGGTTCTTTCAGAGACTGGTCAAAGTTAGACACCTTTCTACTTTCAGTTCCTTTTACTACTAAGATGTCTTTCCATAATTCAGCAGCGGAGTAAGGAAAAACAGAGACCACCGTTATGTGTGTCTTTTTGCACCAACGCATCACGGAAAGGCCATATTCACAGCCATGCTATTGGAGAAAAAATGTTTGGATTTTTTTTAAGGAAAATAACAGCTGAAAAATGGAATATCAGCCTCAATCAAAGTTGTTTTTTTTTAAGGTAACCTTAAAACATTAATCTACCTGTTGGAATGTAAACAAGGCCTTGTTAGACTTTCTGGAGAACGTGTCTCTTCTAAACACCCAGTGTAAGCCCAACTGAGTGAATATTGTCCTCCAAATTTTTGAATCTGTTCCCCAAGTTTCTTGCCTGTCTGAAAGAGT
>NW_009696551.1:28933-43068 GCF_000703405.1 Apaloderma vittatum
GAAAAGAGGATGAAGATCTTTGGCTGTTACACTCATGAGAATTTTCCTGTATCCTTTAACCTCTTCATTTCACTGGTGCACACACTTACATGTCTCACAGGTGCTGCATTAAGTCTTCTTTCTTCCTAATGCTCTTAAAAATAGTTCATTATCATTATCCACACAGTCATTAGTATTTCTCAAGTTTTTCTTGTCATTAAAAACTTATTTTCCTTTTATAGATTGTAACGATCTATGAAATTCAGAATGTGCTATTTGTTGTTTCACATATTTTCTTCCTGACTTTTTTGACAATGTTGAAGACAACATCTCAGATAAGTTGATGATGACATTATGTGTCAAGATCCTGCAAACTAATTGTATGATTAATTAGATACAATTAATACCAGAAAACTGACAGTAGAAAAAGCCTTCCTCTGCATCTTTCCCAAAATTAATCTCCTATGAAGGCGGTGAGATATACTATATTAATAGACAATTCCGTTCTGACTTTTAAATCAAAATAACATTTAAACTTTTGTTATTGTCATTAATTCTGAATATAAATGGGAACAGATTTTTGAGAAATAATACTTCTTTATCCAATTTACTACCTTCATTTGTGTCTTTTTTTTTAATTTCTGGGTGTTTTTTTTTTAAATTATTCCATGGCTAGTTTAAGGCATATTTATTCTTTATATCCTTTTTATTCATGAACATAGTGTTATTCTACAAACTTTTCCATGCTGTTTCTGTTCCTTTTCATTAATTTGATTACATGTCAACAGAGAAAAAGGTCTACAAGGGACTTTGAAATGTCTTTCAACTCATTACACTGTGTCACTCCTCTATACCTTAATTTTACTAGAGATCACCAAAGCTGCAGATTCTGTTCCAAGGTTGTTCCTCTCTTGTTAAAAAAAAATTGACGAAAGTCTACCTTGATAATTCACAAGAACTCTGTTCTCTGGTTTGTGGGGTCTTTCAGTGAGATTTGGTGTGCACCAGAATAATCAATCATATGTGACTGGGACAATCTCAAGGCAAGGGCTGTGATGTATCTTTTACCAAGAACGACCAAGGGACAGCAACAATGAACTGATGTCCCATTTCCAGTTTATTATTAGCTATAATAACATTTGTTCACAGAGTTCTTTGAGATGTATTAATTAAATCTTCACCTTCAGTAAGACAATCCTGTTAATTCCAGGATATTGTTGAGCATATATTAGCAAATTCAAACATGTCTGTAATATACCATACAGATGCAAGAAGAGTGAACATTCGCATTTTTAAATGTAGGCAGCTCTTGCAAAGATCTTGACTGCTTTTTAGCTCTTTTTGTTCTCCACCTGCCTCCTGACTTGCTTGAAGGAAATCAGTCATATTTCTTCCCCTTTGAAAATGTCCTGGAGGTTACTTTAGGCCACGCTGCTTATAGTAAAGCACTTGCCTCATTTTCAGATCAACATTTGCTGTCTCTTGGGTGTCTTTTTGCTGCTCAATCAGCAAATGACACCGTTCAAAACACACACAAGACTTGGCTGGACCCCTGCTTTTGAGGAATTTAATTCATACTCAATTAATTGCTTACAGGTACATACATTCATTTCCAGACCTTTTCTTTATAATTATTGAGTTTGATTTGCCTCTAAAACTACTTTATTCTGATGCAATGGAAATTAGTTGCACAATGAAATCACACTTAGGTTTCCAAGACTATAACCAAAACGAAAATCAAGACCTTGAGGATTAATCATGAAGATAAGAACATTCAGGATTCTTTAATGTTATTTGTATTTCTGTTTTTGTTACTTTTACTATGCAGAAATAAACTCACACGTACGCACTCAAAAAAAGAAGGTGTTTTCAAACACTCCACTGGGATTAAGCAGCTGGGTGAGAGGTTTGTCATTGTGTTATGGTAGCAGTCTGAATCTGTTAGCAAGATTACCCTCCTCATGTTTAGCACAGTAGAAAAAATCCCTGCTTATGCAAATTAAAATAACAGTACAGAGTATCATGCATTACTAACATGTTATTATTGTAGCGATGTGAAGAAGTGGGAGCAAACTCCAGTGTGTGTGAAATCACTGTTTGGGAACAAATGGGAATGTTGTATATTTGCTTGTATAATTATAAAGCTTTTGTATTTCTCAAAAGGCAGGCAACAAAATATTTTCTATGTTTTCTTCTTTAATTAAAGCACAATTTGTTTATGACAAGGCTGCATTAAAGTTCTTTCACTCTATTATAACAGGAGACTGGCTCGCTCTACACTACTGCTTATCCCCTTGTTTGGAATTCACTACACGGTGTTTGCTTTTTCTCCTGAAAATGTCAGTAAGCGGGAGAGACTAGTGTTTGAATTGGGACTGGGATCTTTCCAGGTGATTATACAGTGAATTCTGCTTTTCTTAAAAAGAAATCTCTATTCATTGTAACTACTTTGTATGCACAGTTCTCAGACTGTGTGTTTTTTCATTGACGTGTATGTTTTGTATACTAGGATTTCAGTTTTGTTTGTTTGTTTGAACTCCAGCTACTACCTAGCATTTACTGAAGGATTTGAATTACATTAATTGTTTTTCTCTCCCATTTACCTAGGGTTTTGTTGTTGCTGTCCTCTATTGTTTCTTGAATGGGGAGGTAAGATTTTAATATTTAACCTCTCCCACCCACCATCACCATCCCATTTCTTTGTGGGAGTAACTGTGGTTCTAAACCTCCACTGTAACTCATCACCTACCATATTCTATAATATCTTCAGCTGAATCTCACAATGTCTCAGCAAAAGAAAGAGGATGTGCAATATCTTTATTAAACCAAAACTTTGGTCTTGCCAGAGATGATGGCTCAGATTAATGCTCCATAACACAGGTGGGGGCTATATTGGTCTCTGGTTATTCCATCCCAGGTGCAGGACTTGGCATCAGTCTTTGCTAAATTTCATAGAGTTCTTGCTATCCGATGCTTCCAGCCTGTTCAGTTCTCTCTGTATGGTGGTTCTCTCTTCTGACATGCCCACCTTACTACCCAGCTTGGTGTCATCAGCTAGCTTGGTAAGGGTACTTTCAATCCCATCATCCTGATCATTTCTGATGATGTTGAACGATGTGGGGTCCAGTATCAAGTCCTGGAGGACCCCAGCCAGTGACAGGCTGCCAGCCTAAGTAAAAACCATTCTTCACCACCCTCTGAGTGTTGCCTGTTAGCCAATTTCCTGTCCATCTTGCAGACCACCCACCCAATCTTTATCTTGCCAGCTTGTCTAGGAGAAGACTAAAGGAAAGACTGTCGTATATTTTGCTGAAGTCCAGGTAAACAACATCCACCGCTTTCCCCACATCAACAGGAAACATTATTTTGTTGTAGGAAATGACTAGGTTAGTCTGGTATGATTTGCCTCAGGTAAATGCTTACAGGCTTTTTGCAGTCACCTGGTTTGTCTGATGTATGATAATTTCTAGGATGTCTCATTTCATTATTTTCCCAAAGAATGAAAGAAGACAAATAGACTAGACTAGACCAGAATAAGTAGAGCAGAGCCTTTCTGAGGCCTTTCTTGTAGATTGGTACGACATTTGCCCTCTTCCAGTCATGAAGGATATTCCCTGATCTCTGTGATTTTTCCAGTATTATAGACAGTGCTTTGGATCCATGTCAATCACTTCTCTTAACACCTTGGGGCAGATGCCATCTGGATTCATAGATTCATGTGTGTTAAGTGTCTGCAAGGGGCCACAGGCCAGCCTACTTTTTGTTCGGCACGTGTTGTCATAGCTGCTTGATAGTTTGACCTGGGGTCGAGTTGCACCAGTAACAACAGAGTCAGAGAAAATATTGAGAACCTCTGCCTTGTCAGCATTATTAGTGACTAGTTTCCCTGTGCTGTTTAGCAATTGACCTGTCTTCTCTATGCTTCTCCTTACTCCTCACATATCTGAATACCCTTCCTTGAGGTTTTTTTGCTATTTTCAAATCAAGCTGAGCCTTAGTCCTCCTGACTGCATCTCTGCATACTTTAGTAATGTTCTTGTAGTCCTTGATGAGTATTTGACTGTCTTTCTATAACTAGTATGGTTTTCTTTTTTTGCTTCTAAACAAAAGTTTGTTGGTAAGACAACTGGTCTCTTGTTCTGCCTTTTTCCTTTCCCATTGTAGGGGATAGACTGTTCTTGTGCTTCCAGGAGGCTACACCCGAGTTTCCTTCCAGCACTCACAAACTTCTTTGCTCTCGGTAGATGCTTCCCATGAAATCACTCACAGTTGGGCTCTGAAAGTATTGAAATTTGGCTCTTCTAAAATCCAGGGTCTTTGTTCTACTGCTGGTCTTCAGTCTGCTCAGCAGTATCTAAAACTCCATAATGTTATGATCACTGCATCCAAGGCCACTATTGGTTCTTATGTTGTCAAATAAGTCTTGATCCAAAGGCATTCCACAGAATTTTTATGGTCTCTGTAACTCACTTTCATACACTCAAATCTTTGTTTTACATAAGGTGAAACTCCACCTCTTCTTCCCTTCCTGGAAGAGTTTGTAGACATCAATTTTGGTCTTCTAGTCATATGAATTTTCCCACCAAGTTTCTGTGTTTTCTATAATATAGCTGTCTGACTGGATATAGAACCCCAGATTCTCCTGTTTGCTGCCCAGACTACATGCATTGGTATACACAAACTTGAGGTGAGTGGAGTTAGGGTTCTTGCCTTTGAAGAGGATTGGGGGAGCATTCCTCACTGCCCTGTTAGATGAGCTCTTGTTACTTATGAACATGCAGATGTCACAGCTTTGGACACTATGCCCCAAGTTCATTTGTTTAAAGCAAATTCACTATGTCAACCAAACCAATATTGAAGATTCTCCCGCTTCTTCTTGGTAGGTGTATCCCATCTCTTCCAAAAAGGCTGTATTTATTGAAAAACATCCTATGATTTTAGAAAAAAATACCCTGGCAATAACACCAGCCACGAAGACAGATATAGATCTGCATGATACGTTGACTTCTGCCTGCACCCTTACCTCTGATTGGCAAGACAGAGATCACTTAAGCATCTGTCCCTTTCACTTGTGCCTTCAGGGGTTTAAAGTTCTGCTTGACCTTGCCCAAGCTTTGCTTTACCATGTCATTGACACCCACATGGAAAAGAAGTAGGGGGTAGTAATCTATACTTTTAAATAGTTGTGGTGATCTCTCTGTGACATCCTAGATCTTGGCTCCTGGCAAGCAGCAAAATTCACTTGACTGTATATCAGGCAGGCAGATGAGTGTCTCTATGTTGCAGCACAGTCACCCACCACACACACTTGCTGCTTCTTTTTGCAACTTTAACATGTGTTGCTGGTGCAGTTTCTCCCTGTGAATATTGCTCATTGGTTTTGTCCACTGAGAAGGCGTAATATGTGTTGTGGTTGTCTCCATTCTTCCCAGACTAGCCTGGCCACGTAGCTGATTCCTGTCTGCTGCAGAGTGCAGCCCTTATCTGGTCTCTACCGCCATGCTTCCAACAACTTTAAAGCATTGCCTAATAAACCCTGGAGACCTCAAGCTGCTTAGTTTTCTTGCAGAGCCACCAGCTAGCGTGGGTGACCATCAGAGCTGTAGCCTAAGCCTGCAGGTGAGCAGAGCAGACAGCAGCCCAACAAGTGTCAGAGTGTACAGCCCTGCCTGCCTCAACTGCCACACAAACTGCTGATGGTGCTCCCAACTGATACCATGTTCTGTTGCTGAAGTGTTCCCAATGCCCCGTTTGCCCTCCTAGCTGCTGGAACTCCCCAGGATTCAGTTATATGAGTCTTTCCATGACTTCACCTTGCGATGGAGGCAGCTGGCACCACCCAGCTGTTGCCCATTCTTCTCTCAAGACCTGTCACCTGCCACCTGGTTCCTATACACACACAGCCCATCAGTGTTGGATGCCCAGAAACCCCCTCAGACACCTCCTGGGTTCTTTCAAGCCTCACACTCCTCTCAGCACATGACAACTGCTGCTGCTAGTGTCACCTTCCCACATTCATTTTTTCTCATTCACTCATTCTGTTCTGCAACTTGAAATTCCTCTGCCTTTGTTTATCAGACTGAATACCTGAATTAATGGAAAAAATCTCCCATCTCAAAGTTGCTTTAAGAGGAGTATTTAGAGTTCATCCATTCTCTCCTCCACTGATACACATCTATTTCTCAACCCAACAGGAGAAGGCTTCTCCTAAAATCACCTTTAGTTCTTTTCAAGGAGGCTGAGACCATTTATTTCTACCAGTTTTAGTGCAGTATATGTTCTATGCCTGTTTGCATATACCATACAATATCTGGTCTCTAGTACAAAAAGTCTGTAACTCCTTCATCGAAGTGATTTCTTCTCAGATAATCATAACAATCCCCAAGTTCATCAAACAAACTTACAGGTCACCTTTGCTCATGGTCTTAGTAAAGGTGACTGTTAGAGAACTCACAGATTTATTAAAGCATTTCTCACAGCTAAGTCCCAAGTAGCTCAGGAGGTGAGTTCTGGCTCACACCTTGCTGGACACACATTTCAGCAGCTGGCATTACTGGATATTCACCTCTCTCACCTACAGCTGCTGCTTCATTTATTACCTTCCATGAATGCTAAAAGAATAGCCAGATGGTCTTGGCTAAGCACCTTCTAAGCTAACACGCATGGTGTGTTGGATTTCCTGTAACCCCCTGGAGGGAGTGGAGTGGTGATTCTCAGCCAAATTAATGCAAGCAGATTAATTAAAACCATTTTCTACCTCAAGATATTAGAGAATATCTTGCACCTCCACTAAATTAAGAAAGGTATATTACACTGTTACAGATGTAAACACTATTTTCTTTTTATAGAGATAGTATACCTCCATTTTCTGTCTATTCTATAACTACCTATACCTTAAACAAAATAGAAATTTAGAAGTATTGGAAGGAGAATGTAAGTTTCCTGGTTGGATTTTTCCTCCCTGTAGCTCATGCCCACGCAGTCGAAGAGCTTGTTTAGCATTTTGGCATATGCTGATCCATTTTGATGACTGTATTAGTCCAGGAAGATCTAGCACTGACTGTTAAAGACAAGAAGAACATCTTTGATACAGCACTTCATTGGAGACTGGAAAAATATATTGGGAAAATATATCTACATACTTCCTTGTTCTTACGCTATTTCGTTCAGAAATATGCTACAGGTTACTGTCAGGAATGAGTGACAGATGAATAAATGTTGGTCTGAGCTAGTATGATTGTTCTTATGTTAAATCCTTACTCTCTTATGTACATATGTGCACATGTGCACACATAGCAGGATTACCGGGAAATTAGTGATAAGTGAAAAGTAGAGAAGCTATTGAATGATTTACTTATTTTCTAGTTGAACATCTGACCATTGATCAGTTTACTCTTGGTGAATCACTAGGGATGCCCACAAAAAAAACCTCAAGGGAAAGAAAGATGTCGAGATATATATAAAATCAAGAGCTGTTGTCTGCTTAGAGGTCATCTGAAGGCAGGAGGCAAAGTTTTCAGTAGACATGCACCCATTAATGGCAGATGAGAGACCAGCTGTCTGCACGGACAGCTTATTCTTATTTCATTACTGACCAGTACCTTTCAGTTGCTGGTTTATTTGGCTCCTTGTTGTCTATTTGATACCGGCCATTGATGAAAACAGGATACTTTTTCCAAGAAGATAACTCAATAACCATGTTTGGGTCAGTGTTGAACAGGTCTTCTATGCACTTCTGGGATGATGCTAAATTATCTGAAGTCAGAGACACAAACCCTGGACCACTGCATGCCTGGACCTCTTTCAGACATGGAGAAGTCACTTCAGATTTTGCTGAAATTAAAAGTTTAATAGTAGACCAAAAATAGTTATGTAAATTTTTTTTTTCTAATCTTGATAAATTGTCAGCATGTCCTCAAGCAGCTAAGTACATAAAAAATGACCTTTTGAAGTTTCTCCCTAAAGGTGCAATCAGAAATAAAGAGAAAATGGAGGAGCTGGAAAGTCAACCGGTATTTTGCTGTGGATTTCAAACATCGTCATCCTTCTCTAGCGAGCAGCGGAGTGAACGGGGGGACACAACTCTCCATTCTGAGCAAGAGCAGCTCTCAGATTCGGATGTCCAGCATAAATGCGGAGAACCTAGCGACATGAGCAGCTAAGGAGAACCGATCAATCCAAAAGCAAACCAAAAATGCTCCCTTTCAAAAGAAAAAAATAAATCATAATTTTGGTGGTGGTATAGGCCTCCCTTTCCTTTCCTTTCCTTTCCTTTCCTTTCCTTTCCTTTCCTTTCCTTTCCTTTCCTTTCCTTTCCTTTCCTTTCCTTTCCTTTCCTTTCCTTTCCTTTCCTTTCCTTTCCTTTCCTTTCCTTTCCTTTCCTTTCCTTTCCTTTCCTTTCCTTTCCTTTCCTTTCCTTTCCTTTCCTTTCCTTTCCTTTCCTTTCCTTTCCTTTCCTTTCCTTTCCTTTCCTTTCCTTTCCTTTCCTTTCCTTTCCTTTCCTTTCCTTTCCTTTCCTTTCCTTTCCTTTCCTTTCCTTTCCTTTCCTTTCCTTTCCTTTCCTTTCCTTTCCTTTCCTTTCCTTTCCTTTCCTTTCCTTTCCTTTCCTTTCCTTTCCTTTCCTTTCCTTTCCTTTCCTTTCCTTTCCTTTCCTTTCTCATAATTTTGGTGGTTGTATAGGCCTCCCTTTCCTTTCCTTTCCTTTCCTTCCCTTCCCTTTCCCTTTCCTTTCCCTTTCCTTTCCCTTTCCTTTCCCTTTCCTTTCCCTTTCCTTCATATTTCCAGAGGTGAAAAAGCAAAGGAAATGTGTATATATATCTTTTTAACAATCACTGTAAATATCCAACTGTACTCAAGGCCATTAATGGAAAAATGTTTAAAAGATAATTAAGAGGCCAAGCCCACCCACTCAATAATTTGCATTTCAGAGCATCTGCAAGTAATCCGTTGTCCGTCAAAATAACAAGTGATTGCTGTGCAGTTGTGATCCTTGGTTGCCAAACTGATACTAATCTGTGAATGGACATGGACATGACCGTTGTTTTCAAATTAGTTTCCACTTCTGTCTGGATTTGCCTCTTTTTTTTCTTTTTTTTTTTTCTTCCTAGTCCAACGTATCTTAGCCTGTACCTGTCTTTTGGCATGTGAATTTTTGCAGTGTCTTTTCAGTCTTACGATGGAGCTAACAGGCTTGTGTCAATGAAAACCAGCTGATTCAGGAAGAACTCCAGAAAATTAAGTTTGTGGCTGGATTTAGTCAGATGTTCCCAGTGCACTTAAGAAAAGCGCTGTGCTTAAGCAAAGCTACAGAGCTATCATCAGTCAGTGCGGAGACTCCAGGCAAGAGCCATGGGATCAGCTGTATTTTTCTGTACTGAAGGGACACTCTTGAGAATGCTTTATGTTCTAGCTAAGCTGTGAATTTTCTAAAAGGGCCATACAGTTGAGATATATCTATATTTTTGGCATTGACCAATTGATCGATAGATGGATCGATTGGATTCTTTGAATAATAAAAATAACTGTCCCTTCCCTCCCACCTTAAGAGCGAAAGTAAGTTCTAGGACGGCCTTTCCCTCCAGATAACCTTCTGCATCTGTGTAAAAACATGGCGTGGTTTTAGGTAGCGCTGTCTCACAGAATGTGGTGCCTTTGCAACCTGGTTGACTGCTGAGTGAGACTCTTCCCTGCCAGAGAAAGAGGCACGGCAAGGATCTGACACGATCATCTTGGAAGGTAAAAGTCATCTGCATTTGGTGAGCAACTAAACTGAACAATAAGATGATATGGAAGGAAGTGATAAAGACTTTGGATGACTTCCCACACCTGGAAGTTTTCTCTCCCTTTGGATGTTCTGTTTGTTTAAACACCAATGGTCTTACTGCTTTTCTTTGAATGGAACTAAAATGTTCTCTCAACCTTTGCCTTGTAGGAAAAGCCACGACTGGTACATATCTACTTCAGTCAAATGTTGATGATGTCAATTCTTAGAAGTCTTTATACAGTGCATAAAGGCTTTGAGGACCATTCTAACCCTCACTTCATTTGGGATTTATGAACTGATATATATATATACACAAATATATAAATATGTGCGTCTATGTATGCATATATTAAAAAAAAAAAAAGAAAATGACATTTTAAATGTGAAGTTTTGAACTGAGAGTAATAGTAACCAGGAAATTCAAAACTCAGGCTTGTTCTTTGGTATTAGTTGACTACAAAAAAAAAAAAAAGTGAAAGACAGAATTTTAGCATCATCTGAGTGTGAGCTTTTAATTTCACTGGTTTTTGTTAGCTTGGGTAAAAAAAAAATTAATGTCATTTTAAGCATAGATTTTTAAAAATGATGCTGGTTTCCTTATTTCTAAAAGAAAAAAAAAAAGGTCTCAGAAAGTTGTGAAAGTAATATTAATTACATAATTTAGCACTTACGTAGTGCTTTAGGGGTCATTATGTTCTCTCAGTTGTGGCAGTGTAAATGAATGTAAAATTAATTTGAAACAGAGAGAAATGTCAAGATTGACTTCATATTTGTACAGGATCATGCCCTTATGAGATGCCTCCACCCCTTCCAGGTGAGATCTACCCTTGCACAGGAGACCAGCAAAAAAGTTTAAAACATGTTATACTATCTTAAGTGGTAGTTAAATGATCCAGACATCTTCTTTTTCAAGTCTTCAGCACTGGTTCACTGCTCCAAGAACAAGATTTTTTCCCTCTATCAGACTCTGCAAAAGTCACTGCAGTATTTTTAACTGATAGATTGGAGCTTCCCCTCTCGTTACATGCTGCTAAAAGCTATGTTAGAAATTTTCCTAGGCAACCACACACTTTGCAGTCCAGAAAGACATGGGAGGTGAGGAAAGTCCGATCTATCAGGTAAATGCATACTTAGATATTTTTGAAAACGAAATTATCTAATGTTAGATGAACAGATAACATATAGTTTTGTGTTTTCTGCAGTATGTGCTTTCATAAGGTGTTACATTGACAAAACGTTAAGAGTATTGCTTAAAAAAATCAAAAAGTATATTTTACTTGAATGGCTAGTAGCCAAGTTTCAAGCATTAATAAATCAGAACTTTTGACAAAAAGGTGCTGAAGAACTGCCCCCAGCTGGAGACATTTTGCCATGTTTCAATCCAGAGAAAGAAGGTGTTCGGAATTTTTTTTCTTATTTTGTTTCCCTTTTTGTTGTTGTTGAGGCTTTGGATTCTGTTGTTTTCCTGGCTATCCTACAGTGCTCTGCAATTTGAGTTGGTGGATCTCAGTCCAGTGCCTCGTGGACAAACGTTCACATCACCAAAACCACCCTCCAACCATGCACACTGGAGACCAGGTCCTCAGCTAAATTAAAAACTTGTACAGAAAACTTATCTTTAGAAAAAAGCCACTTCATTCCAGCTTGGGATTTGGCCTCAGCACATTCTTATTGCTATTATTTTTTAACAGTCTCAGTAAAGAGGCCAGGGACTGAATAGTCATGAAAACTTCGACTTGCTCCTTAGATTCCTAGAGCCAATGCTCAGGAGCAAGACAAGTTGGAGGGTGGTGGAGGGGAAATTTCTGCTGTTGCAGCCAGTCCCTGTGTTACTTGTCCAATGGGCAGATTGAAATCTTTGGTACCTTTCACCAGCACTGAATTTACTAGAAGAAATGGTATCTTGGCATATTTAATACACAATATATTATACACGCAACCCCATTCTATGATGATATTTTTATGGAAAGCATTGACACACTTGCAAAGGTGGCTTTCCTTAGTCACTCCAACTTTCTCAGTGTTACTGGAAAGATCATACTTCAGGTGTATATAGTTATCTAAAGCAGTCTCTGATGCCATCGCACAAATTAGCTCTCAAGTAATCTTTACGTTGAATGTATGCTGAAGATGCTGGACATGCATGGCCACCATTCACAGTGGCTGTCATCTCCATTACTTTCAGGATGGAAGAAACCAAGAGGAGGTTTCCTTCTAACTGTATGTAAATACCAGTTGAGTGTTACAGTGTTTTGTTTGATTTTACACTGTGAAATATATTTTGGAGCTAGAAAGTCTATGTTATTAAAAACAAGACATAATTAAAAGAAAAACAAGTGTGCAGTGCTCCTTGAGCCACTTTTTTCCACCATGTCCATAATGTATTTCTTGTCTAAATTTATTTTGCTTTTGTAAATGTACAAAATCTTCCTGTGATGCAGCTTTTGTGAGTACTGTATCTAACCACTGTTTGATTATTGACTTCTTGATGTGGAGTGCTGGTACTACAGGACCATTAACACCCAAAATGAAAACTGCAACCTATATTTCAAAGTACGAGGGTTTTTTCATTGCTGTATTGTGACCTCGCCTCCCATTACTTTCATCTACAGTTTGTATATCTGGAACAGAGAGCCCAGGAAATGAAAATGAAGTGCTTAGTTGTGGGATTTTTTTATTTCACAGAAGAAAAATACTCAAGTTCCTCTGCCTCATTTAAGTATTTCTATGTGAAAAACAGATGTTAAAATGGGGTAATGGGAAAAGGGAGAGACATGAAGGCAGCTGAGTCCAGTGAAATGCTAAAGAAAGGTACAGTTTGGAAGTTAAATTTGGACACTGTCTCTGGTGTCTAGCTCTTTTCCAGCAGCTGTCCATCATTGCACCTACAGATCTGTGTCTTGTAACTGCATGGCTAAGAAACAACCAGAAGTGAGCAGGAAGTGACCATGCTGATAATTTGGGATTACATTTGTAAACATGATTCTCCCTAGACTCTCTCCATTGACAATGGTAAGCGTGAGATACCTTCCAGAAAGTAATGCAGAGCAGTTCACAGAGTCATAAATTCTGTAGCCCAGGTTGGAAGGGACCTTGAACAATCATCTGATCCAACCTTTCACAAGAAAGAGAGCATGGATGAGATTATCTAGCAACCTTTCTAACTGCATCTTGAAAACCTCCACTGATGGGGACTCTACCACATCCCTGAGGAAGTTGTTCCAGTGAATTATTGTTCTCACTGTAAAATATTTATTTCTTATATTGAGATGAAACCTCTTCTGGTGCAGCTTGCATCTGTTCCCTTTGTATTCTCCATGTGGGTCCCTGTGAAGAGACAGCCTCCATCCTCTCTGTGGCCACACTTTTAGTAGTGGAATACAGTGAGGAGGTCCTCCATGAACCTTCTCTTCTCCAGGGATAAAAGACCTAACTCCTTCTGTCTTTTCTAATTGAGAAGGTTGTTCATCCCCTTGATTACCTTCATGGCCCTCCTTTTGACCCTTTCCAGGCTGGCTCCATCTTTCTTGAATTGTGCAGACAAGAACTGGACACAGTAGAGTGTTTAATAGACTCCTGTTCAAAACCTGACCTAGGAGGATCTGTTTCTCTTCAGCAGCGATGAAAAGATTAGGTGCCATAATTTACTCTGTCCATGTCATTTTGTAAAATTTGTGGCTTTTCATAGTATTGTCATACCAATGATGGATGAAACTCTGCTTCTGCATAGCATGATTGCTTCTGCGCTTGCGTATGAAAGGTTCTGCAGGACATCTGGTTAACTGAAAGATTCAGGGTTTGGGTTTTTCATGTTTTGTGGGGTTTTTTCCATGAGGCCCATGGACAAAAAAAAACACCTAAAAATATGCAAAGCAAAAATGATCAAGGAAAAAACATATTTAGCATAGTTAGAACTGCTGTCCTCTGATCCTCAGGTGTTGCAGAGCAACAAGTGCCATAAGGACACTTAATCTGAAGAAAACTCTGTAATTGCCATTATTTTCATATCATATTACTCCCACTCCTAAGATGATAAAATCTCCTGTAAAAGTTCAGTCGCCTTTTCTTTTTCTCACCTCTTCCCACTGGAAAGTTATTGTAAAACTTCACTTTTCTGAGAGTTAGAAACATCTTTTCTGAACTCCAAATTAAAATAGCTCCTGGCTCACTTATGCTCCTTGTCATGCTAATCTTGCCTCCAGTGCCTTTCTCCCTTCCTAAAATATGAACAGCTTTATTTCAGATAAATTCTACAGATCAGGCAGCTGAAAGATAAGCCTAAAAATAATCATGCTATTAAGCTGCATTTGTTTCAGCTCTAATCTTAATTTGGGCAGCAAAAGCAATGCAAAGAAGCAAGTACAGATATATGCAGATCCATTGAGATCAGCAG
>NW_009696551.1:43099-53967 GCF_000703405.1 Apaloderma vittatum
TGGAAGCAGCATGCCAAGCATGCTGGAAAAAGAAAGTAACAATAAAAACCAAGAGAAAGATTTCTAGTTCTTGAAAGTGTATAAATGAGCTTTGGTTTTTGAGCAGCTTTCATTCAATCAGATCTAAAGGCAGAAATGATCCCAACTTTCTCTTTTTCTGCTTTCAGTTACAATCTTGCAAGAGAAGCTTATTGCTGTTATTTCCAAAGGGTTAGAACACTCAGTCAGACAACATACTGCAAGAAATCAACAATTCAAATAGACAAAACCATACTGATTATGTCAGCTTGTGAGGTTTCAGTGCTCATGTGTCTGACACTGCTACTAAATCCCTACTAAATCTGGACTGTGAACCATGCAGATGCCTAACTTCATGTTATCTTTCCATCCCAGCCTTGCCAGAAATTAAATCTAAAAATTTCAGAGGATATAGCAAAAAAAAACACAAAACGTCTAGAGTGATTTTGTAAATAGTGAAAATGTAAGAAACACAAACCCCATTTCATTTCATTGGCTTTATTTGCCTTCTTATTTGAAATTGTTTTTCAATAGTGTTACAGAAATAATTGCTTATTGCAGAGATTCTCAACCTGTGGTCTGTGGAGACTTCAGAGCCCATAGATTATTTCTGAAGTGTCCGTGGAAAGGAAAATAAGATAATTCTTTGTACACGGCAATATATGCTTGTAAGGTTCCTGAAGGGCTTTTGTCTTATCTGTAATTATGTGAAGGGTCTCACAGACCAAAAAAGGTTGAAAACTACAGATGTAAACTGTTAAGGATGAGTTAGTACAAGCTTTTTTCCCAGGACAGTCTAGATGATTTTCTGTTTTTTCAGCATTCTGCACATAGCTTCATCCAGTCTTTGAAGACTGCTCTCAGTGAAATGCATCCAACACCAACTTTGACAAAGGTAGAGCACAGATGGAAAGCTTGACCACAGTTAGCCGGCTATAATCACACGGAATAACTATATCCCGATATTACAGAAGGGCCAGGATGAAAGAGCAGAGTAACCAGGTCTCTTTGCAGCCTTTTCACAGTGAGTGATTGGTTTGACAAGATACAGGTAGAACAGACACTGCACTCTGGGTGAAGCTTCTATAGCTACCCCTCTAGGTCCTCAACATCTATAAAAATAGGCAAGCTGTGATTTCACAGTTCCCACAAAGTCCTATGAAGCTGATTTACATCACAAAGCCGAGGATACAAATGCCAATCTTCATAGTTTCCACATTCAGTAGAAAGTTCAACAAATTAAGCTTTTCTCCCTTGCTTGATTATGTGATTTTGAACAGTAAGACTTCCTTTTTTTTCTGAGACTTCCTCATGTTGGCAAGCCTTCTAGAGAAATATAGGATGCTTAAAATCATCTGCTACATGACACTGCAGAGCAATAAATGTGACCTCTGCAGAAATATTATAGCATGGAAAGTCTAGTAAGAGCAGGTAGAACAAGATACAAGGGACACCACATAGGACCCTGCTTAGCCTCCAGCTGCCAGACAAAATTAGTATCTCCTACGGTTCCTGTATCATATATATGAGCTCTGGGTGGATATCTAGGAAACTGAGATAAATTCACGGATTAGGATTGAGCTCCAAACTTGGATAGGCAGACTTGGATATCTATGTGAAGGCAGTGTCAGACTCCTGAGTCTCTAACTGTGGAAGTGTACATAATGCAAAGATACAATCAAATATCTGGGTTTACTTGATTTTCTTTCTTAGAGAGTTAAATATCAAGGGCTATACTAAATTTGTGTCCCTTTAAACATCTGGCACTTTCAGCATAAGGTATTCTAGCTCACAGGCAAAGTCCTGGAAAAGATCTTATGTTGCTAAGAAGGCAGCTAAGGAGATATCCACATCACTTAACTTTGGACATCAGCAGTGAAGATATCTTCCTTTGATCTAGTTTCTCCACTTTACCTTTGTAGTCACAAGAGAGAAATGAGTAGTTTTAGACTATGAGCATCAAACGTATTTTAAATGTTTACTCAAGGGTGAGATGATTCATAGTTTGGAAGTATCTATTTCTTTCCACCAGGAAGTCTAGCTGACCAGATCAGAGACAGATGTTGACACTGTGGAAGTCTACATAGAGATGACTTTTCCCCAGGCAACTGTGCCTGGTCATTGTTGTTCTGTTTCATGCATACTGAGAAATAATGGTTTCCGAAAGCTTGGGGGTGGCTTCTCTTGGATATTACCAACCAGATTTTGAGGAGCTGAATGTCTGATAAAGACTTAATAGCTCCCACTGACAGTAGTTTTCAGGAAGTCTTGTTCCCTCTGTCGTAACTGTGTCCATATGACCAGCACTTCTGTGTCCAGAAACAAACCATGGTATAATAGTGCACATGCAGTGAAAAAGAAGTTAGGGTTTTATCCTATGCTTTTAGCAGTCAGGCACATGCAACCAGTTCAGAACTGTGTTTAAGAGTAACAGGAAGATACGGAGTGTGCAGTAGTAGCTGATGATGCTCTGATGTTAAGCTCCGTGTGTATCTGTAATAAAGAGCTAAGTTCAGCTAAATACACATTGTATTTTGTGTATGAAAACACACCAGCAGAGCTTGAACAATGTTTTGAACCTTGTGGTCTTTCACCTTCTTACAACTAAAATTGCAATTTCCCATTGGCTTTCTTTTGGGGAATTCATCCTTGTAAAGAATTACTGTGTGATATGACACTGTGTGATATGACACTCTTCAGTGTCTGAACTGACTTAGGCTTCTGGATGTGGCTTTTCCAATGGACTTGGTGCTTGCAGAGAAGCCTCAAGAGGCCTTTGTGTACCAGTATAATCTGTAAAAACAAGTATTTGGTGTGTTCATTCTCCTTCTTTTCTTCTTGTCAATTTAGTGGCAACGCAACATGCTCTAGCTCTGAGAAGAGAAGTACCAAGTTATTGGATGGAAAGCTGTATTTTGGCTTTTGACTGTGTCAAGGTGCAAACTTACTGGCCTGTTGGGTCTAATACTGACCTTTTTTGGTCAAAATCGATTTAACTGGTAGGGGGATCTGGGGTTACTGAGCTTTGTTATGAGATGGAAACACAGATATCAATTGCTGCTTTCTAAACTTTTTTGTGTTTTGAGAAATTGTTTTTAACATGTATACTGCTGTAGATGACACAATAAATGTATTATCATTTTGTATACGTCTGTTCTGATATAAAATTGCACCAAAGGGGGCTTTTTGTCTGTGGATTTACAGGGTAGCATATTTCTCCCTTAAGCAGTAGGATGAAGTTTTGGGGAGCTCTAAGTGTTATTTTCTTTCCTCATGGGAAGGAATCCCTGGATTCTGTTGAGCAAAGACAGTCCTGGACCTCACTAGGTGTGAAGTCTTTGCCACTAGTGGGCCATACACACTCTTCCTTCACCATCGATGAGTGGAGTTACATGAGGAAGGTGTTTAGCACACTGTGTCAGCACCAAGCATGACTATGGTCTATTGCTGCCCATACAAATGCAATACATTTTCCACTGCAATTAATAACCCCTGTGGCTCTGAGCTTCGGTCCACAGATCCTTTGGAGCCTAAATATTATTTCTAAGAGGTCTAAACAGGAAAAGAAAGTCCGTTGCCCTCAAAAAAAAAGCACTACCTGTTGGCAAAAGTTGTAAAAGTTTGGTCTCTATAACACCTGATATGCCTGAATGCTTCGTTTCTCTTATAGCCAAAGTAGACCTTAAGTGTTTCGTTATCATGTTCATTTTCAAAAGATCAGATACATTCACCCTACTGAAACAGAAGAATCTACAAGACTTATTTTTCATATTTCTCCCACCTTTTTCTTCAGCTTCAGCTACTGGAAGTCCTCGTCTAGCCCTTATGGATGTCTGAATCTTCCACAAAGGCTACATAGAATCATATTCGGGGTTGGAAGGGACCTCTAGAGATCATCTGGTCCAACCCTCCTGCCAGAGCAGGATCACTTAGGGCAGGCGACACAGGAACCCACCCAGGTGGATTTTGAAAGCCTCCAGAGAAGGAGACTCCACACCCTCTCTGAGCAGCCTGTGCCAGTGCTCTGTCACCTTCACAGTGAAGAAGCTTCTCCTCCTGTTGAGGTGGAACTTCCTCTGTTCTAACTTAAACCCATTATTCCTTGTTCTATTGCCGGGCACCACTGAGAACAGATTATCCCTTTTCTCTTGACACCCACCCCTCAGATATTTCTATACGTTAATAAGGTCCCCTCTCAGCCGTCTCCTTTCAAGGCTGAACAGCCCCAGTTCTCTCAGTCTCTTCATAGGAGAGAAGTTCAAGTCCCATGATCCTTCCCGTAGCTCTCCCTTGGACTCTCTTCAGTAGGTCCCTGTCTCTCTTGAATTGGGGAGTCCAAAACTGGACACAGGATTCCAGGTGTGGTCTCACTAGGGCAGAGTAGAGGGAGAGGAGACCCTCCCTAGACCTGCTGGACACATTTTTCTTAATGCCCCCCAGGATCCCACTGGCCCTTTTGGCTGCAAGGGCACAGTGATGCCCCATGGACCACTTACTCTCCACTAGGACTCCAGGGTCTCTCTCCATGGAGCTGCTTTCCAGCACTACGTCCCCTAATCTGGTGCGTGGTGTTATTCCTCCCCAGGTGCAGGACTTTACTTGTCCTTACTGAACTTCATGAGGTTGACCTTTGTCCAGCTCTCTAGCCTGTCCAGGCTTTAAATTTAGCTAAAGTACAGATATTTGGAGCCATGTTCTGTGATGGGGAAGCAGGCATGTACCTGTTGAAACTGAAGTTAGGGATGTGCCAGAGATCAGTCAGGGCCGGCTGATCCCAAGATATGGGGCCTGGGAGACAAGAAGCATCTCATGGACAGTAGGGCCAGCTACAGCTCCAGTGAAGAAGCAAGGAAATCCTGGAAACAGTGATCAGATTCAGACAAGAGTCCAGATCATTAGGCAAGGCAGGTCCAAGACCAGGACGTCAGCCTGTGGATCTGTCCCAGGTCAGTGGAGCCCTTGGTGGGACAGGGCTGTTGCAAAGCTGGAGATCAGCATCCTACGGCATTGCTGAGGCAGAGCCTAGACTGAAATGAGGTCTTGGGCCCATGAGAAGGTTGGGAGTTGAGTGTGACACAGTGGATGAACGGATGTTCATTTTTACTGTATTTTAAATAATTGCAAATATCCTACGGTGATCTATTTACATGAATCTAGTGGGTGATCTGAGGCAGCCTCAGCCCCTTGTTTGAGTGCGGGGTGACATGGCACAGGATGTCTCTCTCCTTTCCACCATGTGCAGAAGCGTCATACCAGTCATTATCTTACCAAACAGGGAGATTAGCAAATGTGGAGCAGGGAATGTGGAAAAGGTCTTGTTTCTAAAGGTTACATTTAGTCTAAGAGGTTTGGTTTTTTTAGGGCCCTTCTAGAGTTAAGAAGCAGAGAAAGAAAAGGCTCCCCACTAAAAGTTCTGTGTAAGTGCCCATATTTTTAAAGAAACGTTACCTCACTATAGCACATTTGCTTCAAGAACCAGACATCAAAAAAACCTCATTTAGTAGATCTGCTAACACACCAAGGAGAGTACTGCCTCAAACCCAGGCGTGTTTTCTGAAAATGAAAATTTTTCACTTAGATACTAAAAAAAAAAGGTAAAAAATTTCTTCCCATCTATAGCTTAAATTGATTTTAAACCACCTTTTAACCCTACATCATTAAGGTTATTTTTAGCAACTTCTCTCTAGTGGGGCACAGACATTAAACTGTATCTATGAGTTTCTGTAGCCTGTTCCAGTAGTTAAGGAGCGAGTAATCACTGGATTTCCAAAAAAGTTGGACACATCTCTGCATTTCAGAATTTGGTCATTCACCCATTGGCTGGGTGTGGCTCCCCTGAAGTCAGTTTTTAATCTTGGGTTTGCATTCTATCAATTTTGCCCACTCGCACAACTTGACCTGACATTGAGTTTGCTGGAGAACATTAATTTTTGCACAGCAGTTTCACAGACGACAAGTCATAACACACTTGTAATGCAACCACACAGTAGCCTGAATACAAAGAAGTCAAGTTATCACTTTCTTTTAATACTCTTTACATGGAAACTGGAGTTTATCTCATGGTGTAGGACTGAGAATAGGAAGGCATGTACACGCAGACTAGGTGCCTGAGCTCTCATTACAGGTAACAGACATCAAGCTCAAGAATTGTGTGCTTAAATAAAAGTACCTAGTGGGATTTTGGGAGCTGTATGGTGTCCTGCCTGGCCTCCAGTTACTCTTCCATAAAAGCATAAGTGTCCAAAAATCTGATTTTTATCTCCAAGACAGAGCAGTTTTCTTGGATGCCCTAAGACGTCTCAAACAGCATTTGGTACCTATGTTTATGCAACAGAATCCAGCTCCAGAGCAATAGTCAGTGATGTCTAGAAAACTATCTGGTTGGCCAAATGTAGGTGCTTACTTTAAGGAGAGCTGAGTGGCTCATGAATTTCATTAACTATATTGCTAATGCTTCCACTGGCTTATACATCCAAATCATGTATAGGCTGTAACATACAGATGTCTAAATTTAGCTGCCATAACCTGTGAGCTGAACACCACCTTTGTTTCACAGAAAGTGTATTGCAGTAGGCATTTCTTATAGCAGCATTTAATTTTTACTGAGGATCGTTCTCTGTCGTGCAACGCACTTTAGTCTAAATTCGATAACTATTTCTTCCCTTAGTTTGAGATGCACTGAATACCTTCATATTTTTCAGGCCTGTTTTTTTTTTTTTTTTTCCCAATTACTTCTATCATCACTATGCACTGCTCTGAAAATCCAGTTCCGGTTAGTTTAAGCAATCTTGGGGAAGCTCAGCATTGGCAAAGCTGCCTGCTGGAAGGATTCTTTTTAATCTGGAGTCCACGCAATCAAGCTTTTGCAGGAAAAATTATGACCATGTGAGAGTTAAACATGTACTCTTGTCGAGAAATTTCACTCACCTTAACAGCCTATCTTTGCTACAAGACCAAGAAGAATAGCTGAAAAAAAATATTTTTAATCTTGTTGTTATGTAGTTTTTAAAGGGATTTTAAAAATGCTTCAAAAGTTAGACTGTGTAAAGATCCTAGAGGGTTAAAGGGAGAGAAAGCAGCTTTTCCCAGCTGATACAGCTTAATGTATATTGCAGCTGTCCTATTCAAGCTTCGCTTGGGAGAGGTCATTTCTCAGGTTGGTACTGGCTATGAGTAGGGGTGGGTGATGTTCTTGGAGTGTTGCCTCACTGTTCCAGACTGCAGATATCCAGGCAGGCCAGCAGCAAGCCCAGCAGACACTGAGCACCAGGAGGTGGCAGTGCCTCCACACAGACCACGCAGCAGTGCCAGACACAGCCTGCACAGCCCTTCTGCTGCCTTCGCAGGCTCACTGTGATGCAACACGTCCTTGAGGCATTCCTTACTCCTACACAGAACTTCATGTCCTCGGATGTGCCACCAGGAAAGGATCAGAAGCCTTTTCACAGCCTAAGCAAAATCTTTATCCAAGAAAAGTTTGCACTCCCCAGAATTATTAACCTCACAGAATCATAGAATCATTTAGGTTGAAAAGACTTTCACAGTCATCAAGTCCAATCGTAAACACTGCCAGATCCACCACTAAACCATGTCACTAAAGCACCACTTCTACAGGTCTTTTAAGTAACTCCAGGGATGGTGACTCAACTGCTTCTCTGGACAGCCTGCTCCAATTTTTAACAACCCCTTCAGTGAGGAGATTGTGCCTGATATCCAGTCTAAACCTCCCCTGGCACAACTTGAGGTCATTTCCTTTTCCCCTATCACTTGTTACTCTGTAAAAGAGACTGGCACCCACGTTGATACAACCTCCTTTCAGGTAGCTGTAGAGAGTAATAAGGTCTACCTCAAGCCTCTTTTCTCCAGGCTATACAACCTCAGCTGCTACTCATAGGATTTGTTCTTGAGTCCTTTCACCATTTTTGTTACTCTTCTTTGGACCCAATCCAGAACCTCAATTTCTTTCTTGTATTGAGGAGCCCAAAATCAAACACAGTATTCAAGGTGCAGCATCTCCAGATTGTTCCAAGGGCACATCCTTTTCACAAGTTATGTAAATAGTGGGTTTGCATATATACAAAATATCTTTGTATAGCCCTTGATTTCAGCTTAAGGCTTTGTGGCACTTACATCCTCCCTGACAACAGATCTTCCAAAAGAGCTGATAACCCTCCTGCCCCAAGGACCTGTCAAGGACGACCGGTAAGGCCTAATGACTTTGTTTACCATGTCTTTTGTGCACTGGCCCCGAGCTAATTAGTAATTGACCGCAGCCAGACTCCATTTAGGTATAAAGAGGAAACCGCCAGAGTGTTTATTTGAGTCAATCCTCCTCAGAGCAGTGAGTTTACAAGTGGAGGTTCTCCCCTTGGATCCAGATTGTACTCAAGGAAACGTCCCCGAATTGAGAGCTCCCACTGCCCCCCCACTGGTGAGTGATACTTCTGGATACAAAATTGAGAGAAGCCTTCCCCCGCTGTGGGTGAGTGATTCCTTTCCTGGGTACCT
The DNA here is from genome assembly GCF_000703405.1 of Apaloderma vittatum. NCBI lineage: Eukaryota > Metazoa > Chordata > Aves > Trogoniformes > Trogonidae > Apaloderma > Apaloderma vittatum. The sequence continues at coordinate 51,626 of NW_009696551.1, forward strand.
TTGAGGGAGAGGTTTTTCCCATCTTTTGAGAGTGAGAGAGTTCACATTTTGGGTCCTATTTCTAGAGGAATAGTGATGAATTCCTAAATTAAGTTCTGTAGTGATAACTCCCAGCTTACATCTGAACCTGTAATATACTTTTGTCTGTTGGAGTGTGTGGTGGTTTTTGGGTTGAAACAAACTTTGATTTTTAGTCGCTGTCTGTCCTGTGTTTGTGGCTGCCTCCGAGACAGGCTTACACACCCTGATCCGAAATATTTGAAAAGTAAAAGGTTTGGAAATGTTGATAACATTAGGAGGGATGCAGGGATGTTTTAGATAAAGGACAATCAGAGCAGGTGTCTGGTCTACTGGTGCAGTTGCTGGAGAACTTCTGAGGCATAATGTTGGATCTCGGTGAGATGTGAGGGTGGCCAGAAAGAACTTGTGGCAAAAGTGGATAACTGGGGAGTTTATGTGAGCTGAATATGCACGGTGATGGTGTGCAGGTATAAACTAGGTTGTGGGGCCTGGTAGGAATGGTGGGATGGCTAGAGCTGCTGAATTTTTACAAGACTGAACACTGAATGATTGACAGAAATATCCTTCATAATGTACTGAGACCTACCACCTTTCTTTGCCATCATTTCTCCTTCCACTGGATCTTTGGTCTAGTAAAGAAGTTTTCCAACAATAAAAGAAGGCTTACAATAAGATAAAGGTCTTAAAGTCAAATGCAGGCCATTCTGGGACCTCAGCTGGCACATGGGAATTGCTGTGTGACACAAAATGGCTGATGCATGTACCAAATAAACAATAAAGTTTGCTGGGAGAGAAAGTAACAAGGAGTTTGTACTGAAAGAAGTATCTCTAACAAAAAGCTTCAAGACAGATTTTCTTTGGAAGAAACGTTTCCAGGTCAGCCAAAAGCAGAAGTATAATTCATTCCAACTTTCTTCCTTCCCAAAGGGGGATGAAGAAATAAGGGTTAATGCCTTCCTATAAACAATTCAGTAATGTTTACCACAACTATCTCCTCAATAAAACATTCAAAAGTAGTCAGATACCTGAACTAATGGTTTTCTTTCAAAAACGGATAAGAGCAGCTTACCACAGACCCATGTCTTAATGAGAGCATCTTGGAAGGGGAGTGGGACATTAACTCAGGATTGCGTAATGTAAATCATTTCTTGGATTAAAAGATCCAAATTGTATGTATTCAGTGGTTTCAAAATGATATCTCTAGTAAAAAGTTATGTCTGTCTTTGTCTTATAAAATCTCAAACGAAATATCCAAACTGACACAATTAAATTTTACAAACTCAAAACAGCTGTAATTTTCACTTGTGTTTTATAGACGTACATCATACGAATGTGCTCACATCACTACTCTAGGCAACAAACAACATAGGAGCAAAGGTCACTTTTACAAGGTGAAATAATAAGGAGATCAGAATAGACAAAAAAGACACCTTACAGAGGACATCTGTTTCATTGGGACAGATGGGTTAAATGCCTAATTAATAAAGGACTGATCTGAATCATATTCATAGAAATCTGGACAATTCATCTCTGCTCTAAAAATGGAACTAGAGAGCAAGGCTCTAAAACCAACAGAGAGGTTTCCACAAGGTCAAATGTCTCCTAGCCTAAATTAACCAAGAGTAGAGCATTACTTTTTAGAGCTAGACTGATATTGCAGTTCACAGAAAGCCAGCATGTGCTCGAAAGGCCATGGTCTCTAGCAATGCTTTCAAGCTTGAATGCAGGTTCTCCTGGGAATGGTCCTGTCTTGAATCATAGCGGTGTCTGGTGTACCTTGTGCTCTTTCTTTACATTGTAAAGTTTGAGGTAGAGTCCAGCTTAGTTCTGAAGAAAGAGGAAGGCCACCCAAAGAAGTGATGCAAGCACCACATTGCTTCACTCTTGCACTAGACCATACTTTGCTTCACTAATCCACACTGCTGTGTTGATAATTCTGACCCCAGAAACATCATTAAGTGGAGTGATAATAAGCTGAGAAATCATGGGCAAGATTGAGATAATTGTGGCAACCACAGCAGATCAGTTCTGAAAGGGAAGTTCCAAGATAAGCACAGAAGTGTGGTTCATTTGTCTATTTCATTGATGGATCCAGCGAGTCTTGGAGGTTATGGTGGCGTGAGGTCTGTTACAGTTACACGCGGTCCAGCATCTGGGCACTAAGACTAGGTCTGTAAGTTATTCTGAGCTCGAGGTAGCCCAGCTGGCATATTCCCTTCGGTTCTTCTTTCAGATGTGCATAATCTGACAAATGTTCAGCTACTCCATGTTTTTCCACAGACAAGACAGGGATTGGGGTCCTCTGGGCTAATTAGTCTCTC